>NC_080377.1:73278911-73412601 GCF_014773155.1 Arachis stenosperma | reverse complement strand
CATTTAAGGCCGAAGAAACCTCTAGAAAGAGGAAGGAAGGCAAAAGCTTCCACTTCCGAGTCATGGGAGATGAGAGATTCATCTCAAGGGTGCATCAAGACCACTTCTATGAAGTTGTGGCCATGAAAGTGATCCCCGAGGTCCCTTTCAAACTCAAAAGAGTGAATATCCGGAGATCCGACATGAGATCCAAAGAAGAGGTTGGGAGTTCTTGCCAACCCCATTCAACAAGTCGGAATCTTAATGGTTCAAGAGTTCTATGCCAAGCATGGATCACCAAGAACCATGATCAAAGTGTGAACCCGGACCCAAAGAATTGGCTTACAATGGTTCGGGGGAAATGCTTAGATTTTAGTCCGAAAAATGTAAGGTTGGCATTCACTTGCCCATGACGCAAGGAGATGAACACCTTACACTAGAAGGGTCAACTTTGATCAAAGGTTGGACCAAGTCCTCATAGACATTTGTGAAGAGGGCGCTCAATGGAAGAGAGACTCAAGAGGGAAGCCGGTTCAACTGAGAAGGCATGACCCCAAGCCCGTGGCTAGGGGATGGTTGGAGTTTATCCAACGCTCAATCATTCCCACTAGCAACCGGTCCGAAGTTACTATAGACCGGCTATCATGATTCATAGCATCATGATTGGAGAGGAGTAGAAGTTCATGAGGTTATCCCAAGAACTTTATAAGGTGGCGGACAAGTCCTCTACCTGGCAAGGTTAGCCTTCCCTCATCTCATTTGTCACCTCTGTAATTCAGTTGGAGTTAACATAGAGGGAGACATCCTCATTGATGAGGACAAGCCCATCACTAAGAAGAGGATGGAGGAAACAAGAGATCCTACTCATGGACATGAGGAAATTCCTCATCATGAATTCCCTGAGATGCCTCAAGGGATGCACTTTCCTCCACAAAACTATTGGGAGCAAATCAACACCTCCCTAGGAGAATTGAGTTCTAACATGGGACAAATAGGGTGGATCACCAGAACATTCCATCCTCCTCCATGAAATTAGAGAAGATCAGAGAATCATGAGAGAGGAGCAAGAAAGGCAGGGAAGAGACATTGAGGAGCTCAAGCACTCCATAAGATCTTCAAGAGGAAGAACAAGCCGCCATCACTAAGGTGGACCCATTCTTTAATCTCCTTGTTCTTTATTTTTCTGTTTTTCAAATTTTTATGCTTATGTTTATCTATGTTTGTGTCTTATGATCATTAGTGTCTTAGTGTCTATGCCTTAAAGTTATGAATGTCCTATGAATCCATCACCTTTCTTAAATGAAAAATGTTCTTAATTGAAAAAGAGAAGAATTGCATGAATTTCAATTTTATAACAGATTAATTATTTTAATGTGGTGGCATACTTTGACTTCTGAATGTATGCTTGAACATGCATATGTCTTTTGATTTGTTGTTCATGAATGTTGGCTCTTGAAAGAATGATGAAAAAGGAGACATGTTACTGAGGATCTGAAAATCATCAAAATGATCTTGAACACGAAAAAACAGTGATTCAAAAAAAAAAAGAGAGAAAGCAGCAGAAAAAGCCAATAGCCCTTTAAAACCAAAAGGCAATGTAAAAAAAAGTTGTAACCAAGGCAAAAGATGTGCTTAAGAATCCTGGACACCTCTAATTGGGGACTCTAGCAAGCTGATTCACAATCTGAAAAGGTTCACCCAGTTATGTGTCCGTGCATGTATGTATCCGGTGGTAATACTGGAAGACAGAGTGCTTTGGGCCACGGCCAAGACTCATAAAGTAGCTGTGTTCAAGAATCATCATACTTAACTAGGAGAATCAATAACACTATCTGAATTCTGAGTTCCTATAGAAGCCAATCATTCTGAATTTCAAAGGATAAAGTGAGATGCCAAAACTGTTCAGAGTCAAAAAGCTAAAAGCCCCGCTCATCTAATTAATACTGATCTTCATAGATGTTTTTGGAATTCATTGAATATTCTCTTCTTTTTATCTTATTTGATTTTCAGTTGCTTGGGGACAAGCAACAATTTAAGTTTGGTGTTGTGATGAGCGGATAATTTATACGCTTTTTGGCATTGTTTTTAGTATGTTTTTAGTATGTTTTAGTTAGTTTTTATTATATTTTTATTAGTTTTTATTTAAAATTCATTTTTCTGGACTTTACTATGAGTTTGTGTGTTTTTTTGTGATTTCAGGTATTTTCTGGCTGAAATTGAGGGACTTGAGCAAAACTCTGAAAAAGGCTGACAAAAGGACTGCTGATGCTGTTGGAATCTGACCTCCCTGCACCCGAAGTAAATTTTCTGGAGCTACAGAAGCCCAATTGGCGCACTCTCAATTGCGTTGGAAAGTAGACATCCTGGGCCTTTGGTGGACGAAATTGTGATCCATGTTCTTTAAGTTGTACTCATTGTAAAATTATGGAATTTAAAATTGGCACGAGTGAACACAACTCCGTTCAACTAACCAGCAAGTGTACTGGGTCATCCAAGTAATAAACCTTACGTGAGTAAGGGTCGATCCCACAGAGATTGTTGGTATGAAGCAAGCTATGGTCACCTTGTAAATCTCAGTTAGGCAGATTAAATTGGTTTATGGTTTCGAAAATAGAAACAAGAGAATAGAAATAATAAAAAGGGATAGAATACTTATGCAGATTCATTGGTGGGAATTTCAGATAAGCATATGGGGATACTGTATGGCTCAAGGACGCCTGCTTTTCTCCTGCTTCAATTCAATCATTCTTACTCCTTTCCATGGCAAGCTGTGTATAGGGGTTCACCGTTCGACGATGGCTACTTTGGATCCTCTCGGGAAAATGGTCCTCTGCGGCTGTCACTCGCATGGCTAATCGTCTGAGGCATCACCTGGCCGAAGGCTACATCCCATCCTCGCAGTGAAACTACGCTCACGCGCTTCTGTCACAACACGGCTAATCACTGGTGGTTTCCCGCGCCTACTGGAATAGAATCCCTTGATTCTTTTGCGTCTGTCACTAACGCCCAACACTTGCGAGTCTGAAGCACGTCACAGTCATTCTTACCGGAATCCTACTCGGAATACCACAGACAAGGTTAGACTTTCCGATTCCCAGGATCCTACTCGGAATACCACAGACAAGGTGAGACTTTCCGGATCCTCATAAATGCCGCCATCTATCTAGCTTATACCACGAAGATTCTGTTGGGGAATCTAAGAGATACACATTCAAGCTCTGTTGCATGTAGAACGAAGGTGGTTGTCAATCACGCGCGTTCATTGGAATGATGATGAGCGTCACATAATCATCACATTCATCATGTTCTTGGGTGCGAATGAATATCTTGGAATAGAATAAGAGAATTTGAATAAAGAAAATAGAATTGCATTAATACTTGAGTACAGCAGAGCTCCACACCCTTAATCTATGGTGTGCAAAACTCCACCATTGAAAAACATAAGTGAAGGGTTCAGCATGACCGAATGGCCAGCCCCTAAGGTCTAAGGACTAGGCATCCAGAGATCTTAAAACCAAGATCTAAAGTGATCAAAAGATCCCTAATACAATAGTTAAATGTTCTATTTATAATAAACTAGCTCCTAGGGTTTACATGAGTAAGTAATTGATGCATAAATCCACTTCCGGGCCCACTTGGTGTATGTTTGGGCTGAGCTTGATCAATCCACGAGCTGAGACTTCTCTTGGAGTTGAACTCCGAGTTATGACTTGTTTGGGCGTTCACTCCGATCATGACGTTTTTCTGGCGTTTAACTCCAGACAGCAGCATGTACTTGGCGTTCAACGCCAAGTTACGTCGTCAATTTCCGAATAAAGTATGGACTATTATATATTGCTGGAAAGCTCAGGATGTCTACTTTCCAACGCCGTTGAGAGCGCGCCATTTGGAGGTCTGTAGCTCCAGAAAATCCATTTCGAGTGCAGGGAGGTCAGATTCCAACAGCATCAGCAGTCCTTTTGTCAGCCTTTTTCAGAGTTTTGCTCAGGTCCCTCAATTTCAGCCAGAAATTACCTGAAATCACAGAAAAACACACAAACTCATAGTAAAGTCCAGAAATGTGAATTTAGCATAAAAACTAATGAAAACATCCCTAAAAGTAGCTTGAACTTACTAAAAACTACCTGAAAACAATGCCAAAAAGCGTATAAATTATCCGCTCATCACAACACCAATCTTAAATTGTTGCTTGTCCCCAAGCAACTTAAAATCAATTAGGATAAACAAGAGATATACTATAAATTCCAGAATATCAATGAATATTAATTTAATTAGATGAGCGGACTTGTAGCTTTTTGCTTCTGAACAGTTTTGGCATCTTACTTTTTCCCTTGAGTTTAGAATGATTGGCTTCTCTAGGAACTTAGAATTTCGGATAGTGTTATTGACTTTCCTATTAAGCATGTTGATTCTTGAACACAGCTACTTTTATGAGTCTTGGCCGTGGCCCTAAGCATTTTGTTTTCCAGTATTACCACCGGATACATAATGCCACAGACACATAACTGGGTGAACCTTTTCAGATTGTGACTTAGCTTTGCTAAAGTCCCCAGTTAGTGGTGTCTAGAGCTCTTAAGCACACTCTTTTTGCTTTGGATCACGACTTTAACCACTCAGTCTCAAGCTTTTCACTTGGACCTTCATGACACAAGCACATGGTTAGGGACAGCTTGATTTAGCCGCTTAGGCCTGGATTTTATTTCCTTGGGCCCTCCTATCCATTGATGCTCAAAGCCTTGGATCCTTTTTACCCTTGCCTTTTGGTTTTAAGGGCTATTGGCTTTTTCTGCTTGCTTTTTCTTTTCCTTTCTATTTTTTTCGCTAAATTTTTTTTCGCAAGCTTTTTACTTTTCACTGCTTTTTCTTGCTTCAAGAATCAATTTCATGATTTTTCAGATTATCAATAACATTTCTCTTTGTTCATCATTCTTTCAAGAGCCAACAATTTTAACATTCATAAACAACAAGATCAAAAATATGCACTGTTCAAGCATTCATTCAGAAAACAAAAGTATTGTCACCACATCAATATATTTAAATTAAATTCAAGGATAAATTCGAAATTCATGTACTTCTTGTTCTTTTGAATTAAAACTTTTTTTTTTAAGAGAGGTGAATGACTAATGGAATTTATTCATAGCTTTAAGGCATGGTTACATACTAATGATCATGAAATAAAGACACAAAACATAGATAAACACAATATTAAAAACCGAAAAGCAGAAAGAAAGAAGAACAAGGAATGAGTCCACCTTAGTGGCGTCTTCTTCTTGAAGGATCAATGGTGTTCTTTAGCTCTTCTATGTCCCTTCCTTGCCTTTGTTGCTCCTCCCTCATTGCTCTTTGATCTTCTCTTATTTCATGGAGAATGATGGAGTACTCATGATGTTCCACCCTTAATTGTTCCACATTGTGGCTTAAATCTTCTAAGGAGGTGTTGAGTTGTTCCCAATAGTTGTTTGGAGGAAAGTGCATCCCTTGAGGCATCTCAGGGATTTCTTGATGGTGGGCTTCCTCATGCATCTCTTGAGGACCGTGAGGGGTCTCTCTTGCTTGCTCCATCCTCTTCTTGGTGATGGGCTTATCCTCTTCAATGAAGATGTCTCCTTCTATGATGACTCCAGCTGAGTAACATAGATGGCAAATAAGGTGAGGAAAAGCTAGCCGTGCCATAGGTGAGGGCTTGTCGGCTATTTTGTAGATTTCATTAGAGATGACCTCATGAACTTCTACTTCCTCTCCAATCATTATGCCATGAATCATGATGGCCCGATCCACAGTAACTTCAGATCGGTTGCTAGTAGGAATGATGGAGCGTTGAATGAACTCCAACCATCCTCTAGCTATAGGCTTGAGGTCCAGTCTTCTTAGTTGGACTGGATTGCCTTTGGAGTCTCTCTTCCATTGAGCTCCTTCCACACAAATGTCCATAAGGACTTGGTTCAACCTTTAATCAAAGTTGACCCTTCTAGTGTAGGGGCGTTCATCACCTTGCATCATGGGCAAGTGAAATGCCAACCTTACATTTTCCGGACTGAAATCCAAGTATTTCCCTCGAACCATTGTGAGATAATTCTTTGGACTCGGGTTCATACCTTGATCATGGTTCCTAGTTATCCATGCATTGGCATAGAACTCTTGAACCATTAAGATTCTGACTTGTTGCATGGGGTTGGTTAACACTTCCCAACCTCTTCTTCGGACTTCATGTCGGATCTCCGGATACTCATTTTTCTTGAGCTTGAAAGGGACCTCAGGGATCACCTTCTTCTTTGCCACAACATCATAGAAGTGGTCTTGATGGCTCTTGGAGATGAATCTTTCCATCTCTCATGACTCGGAGGTGGAAGCTTTTGTCTTCCCTTTTCCTTTTCTAGAGGATACTCCGGCCTTAGGTGCCATTGGTGGAAAAACAAAAAAAAGCTTATGCTTTTACCACACCAAACTTAAAATATTGCTTGCCCACGAGCAATAAAAGAAAGAAGAGAAGAAGAAGAAGAAAATATGGTAGAGAGGGAGAGAGGTAGGTTCGGCTTAGGGGAAGAAGAAGGGGATGTGTTGTGTGAAAATGAAGTAGAATGGAAGGGTATTTATAGGGAGAGGGGGTAGTGTGCATTCGGACATTTAGGGTGGGAATGGGAGGGAAATTGGTTTTGAATTTTTGAAGGTAGGTGGGGTTTATGGGGAAGAGTGGATGGATGGGAGTGGTGAATGGGGTAATGGGGAAGAGGAATTGAGGTGATTGGTGAAAGTTGTTGGGAAGTGTGACATGGGGAAGAGTGAATTTGGATTAGGAGAGTGTGATTAGGATTAAGAGGGAAGGTGGGAATATGTTATATGGAATCCTGTGGGGTCCACAGCTTCTTGAGAGGATCCTGTGGGGTCCACAGATCCTGTGGTGTCAAGGAATTCCATCCTTGCACCAAATAGGCATGTAAATTGCCTTTGCGCATCACTCTGGCGTTTAAACGCCGTGTGGTGCACATTCTGGGCGTTCAACGCCCATGTAAAGCATGTTTCTGGCGTTGAACGCCAGTTTCATGCTTGTTACTGGCGTTCAGCGCCAGTTTTTCTTCTCTGGGCACATTCCTGGCGTTCAGCGCCAGAATGTTGCTTGTTTCTGGCGTTCAGCGCCAGAATGGTGTTCTGTTCTGGCGTTGAACACCAGCCAGATGCTTCTTACTGGCGTTGAACGCCAGCCTATGCGTCCTCCAGGGTGTGATTTTTTTCTTCTGCTGTTTTTGACTCTGTTTTTAATTTTTATGATTTTTTCGTGATTCCTCATGATCATGTACCTAAGAAAACACAAAATAACAATAAAATAGAATAAAATAAAATTAGATAAATAAAATTGGGTTGCCTCCCAACAAGCGCTTCTTTAATGTCAATAGCTTGACAGTGGCTCTCATGGAGCCACAAGGTGATCAGGTCAATGTTGTATAGTCCCAACACCAAACTTAGAGTTTGGATATGGGGTCTTAACACCAAACTTAGAGTTTGGTTGTGGCCTCACAACACCAAACTTAGAGTTTGACTGTGTGGGCTCTTCTTGACTCTGAACTGAGAGAAGCTCTTCATGCTTACTCTCTTTTGTCACAGAGGGATGGCCATGTGCTTTAAACACAAGGTAGTCCCCATTCAATTGAAGGACTAATTCACCTCTTTTGACATCAATCACAGCTTCTGCTGTGGCTAGGAAGGGTCTTCCAAGGATGATGCAATCATCTTCTTCCTTCCTAGTGTCTAATACTATGAAATTAGCAGGGATGTAAAGGCCTTCAACCTTTACTAACACGTCCTCCACTAATCCATAGGGTTGTCTTACTGACTTATCTGCCAATTGTAATGAGAATAAGGCAGGCTGTACCTCAATGATCCCTAGTTTCTCCATTAGAGAGAGTGGCATAAGATTTATTCCTGACCCCAGGTCACACAGGGCCTTGTTAAAGGTCATGGTGCCTATGGTACAAGGTATTAAGAACTTGCCAGGATCTTGTTTCTTTTGAGGTAGAGTTTTCTGAATCCATGTATTTAGTTCACTAATGAGCAGGGGAGGTTCACCTTCCCAAGTCTCATTACCAAACAATTTGGCATTCAGCTTCATGATAGCTCCTAAATATTGAGCAATTTGCTCTCCAGTTACATCTTCATCTTCTTCAGAGGAAGAATATTCTTCAGAGCTCATGAATGGTAGAAGAAGATTTATTGGAATCTCTATGGTCTCTATATGAGCCTCAGATTCTCTTGGATCCTTAATAGGAAATTCCTTCTTGCTTAAGGGACGTCCCAGGAGGTCTTCCTCACTAGGATTTTCGTCCTCTTCCTCCCTTGTGCTTTCGGCCTTTTTGATCACATCAATGGCTTTGCACTCTCCTTTTGGATTCTCTTCTGTATTGCTTGGGAGAATACTGGGAGGAGTTTCAATGATTTTCTTACTCAGCTGGCCCACTTGTGCCTCTAAATTTCTAATTGAGGATCTTGTTTCATTCATGAAATTAAAAGTGGCCTTAGACAGATCTGAGACTATATTGGCTAAATTAGAAGTGTTTTGTTCAGAATTCTCTGTCTGTTGCTGAGAAGATGATGGATATGGCTTACTATTACTCAGCCTATTGCGTCCACCATTGTTAAAGCCTTGTTGAGGCTTTTGTTGATCCTTCCAGGAGAAATTTGGATGATTTCTCCATGATGAGTTATAGGTGTTTCCATAAGGTTTACCCATGTAATTAACCTCTGCCATGGCAGGGTTCTCAGGATCATAAGCTTCTTCAGAAGCTGCCTCTCTAGTACTGTTGGATGCATGTTGCCATCCATTCAGATTTTGAGCGATCATGTTGACCTGTTGAGTCAACACTTTGTTCTGAGCCAATATGGCATTCAGAGCATCAATTTCAAGAACTTTTTTCTTCTGAGGTATCCCATTATTCACGGAATTCCTCTCAGAAGTGTACATGAACTGGTTATTTGCAACCATGTCAATGAGTTCTTGAGCCTCTTCAAGCATTTTCTTCAGGTGAATAGATCCACCTGCAGAATGATCCAATGACATTTTCGAAAATTCAGAGAGACCATAATAAAATATATCTAATATGGTCCATTCTGAAAACATATCAGATGGACATCTTTTGGTCAGCTGCTTGTATCTTTCCCAAGCTTCATAGAGGGATTCACCATCTTTTTGTTTGAAGGTTTGAACATCCACTCTCAGCTTGCTCAACTTTTGGGGAGGGAAGAATTTATCCAAGAAGGCAGTGACCAGCTTATCCCAGGAGTCCAGGCTATCCTTAGGTTGTGAATCCAACCATATTCTAGCTCTGTCTCTTACAACAAAAGGGAAAAGCATGAGTCTGTAGACTTCAGGATCAACTCCATTCGTCTTTACAGTCTCACAGATCTGCAAGAATTCAGTTAAGAACTGATAGGGATCTTCAGATGGAAGTCCATAAAACTTGCAGTTTTGTTGCATTAAAGCAACTAGCTGAGGTTTCAGCTCAAAGTTGTTGGCTCCAATGGCAGGAATGGAGATGCTTCTTCCATCAAACTTGGACGTTGGCTTTGTGAAGTCACCAAGCATTCTCCTTGCATTATTATTATTTTTGGCTGCCATCTCCTTCTCTTGTTCGAAAATTTCTGAAAGGTTGTTTCTGGATTGTTGTAATTTAGCTTCTCTTAATTTTCTCTTCAGAGTCCTTTCAGGTTCTGGATCAATTTCAACAAGAGTGCCTTTATCCTTGTTCCTGCTCATATGAAAGAGAAGAAAACAAGAAAGGAAAGAGGAATCTTCTATGTCACAGTATAGAGATTCCTTTATGTTAGTAGAAGAAGAAAGGGGTAGAAGATTGAAGAATGAGATTCGGATTTTTGGATGAAGAGAGGTGAAGAGAAGTGTTAGTAAATAAATGATTAAATAGAAGAAGAAAAGAGAAGGGAGATTTCGAAAATAATTTTGAAAAAGAGGTTAGTAATTTTCGAAAATTAAAGATAAGATATGATTAAAATTAAAATTTAAAATAAAAAGAAATTTTTGAAAAAGGGATGAGATATTTTCGAAAATTAGAGAGGGAAAAGTAGTTAGGTGGTTTTGAAAAAGATAAGAAACAAACAAAAAGTTAATTAGTTAGTTGAAAAAGATATTAAAGTCAAATTTGAAAAGATAAGAGGATAAGAAGATAAGATAAGATATTTTAAAATCAAATTTTTGAAAAAGATAAAATGTTGAAAAAAAAATATGTTTAAAAAGATAAGATATAAAAAGATGAAAAGATAAGATAGAAAAGATAGAAAAGATTTTAATTTTTAAATTTAAAATTACTTACCTCACTAACAAGAAACTACAAGATAAGATTCTAGAATTTAAAGATTGAACCTTTCTTAACAAGAAAGTAACAAACTTCAAATTTTTGAACCAATCACATTAATTGTTAGCTAATTTTTGAAAATATGATATAAAGATAAGAAAAAGATTTTGAAAATAATTTGAAAAAGATTTTTGGAATTTTCGAAAAAGGGGAAAAATTGGAAAAGATATGATTTTTGAAAAAGATTTTGAAAAGATAAGATTTTAAAAATTGAAATTTTGACTTGACTTGTAAGAAACAACTAATTTTGAAAATTTTTGACTAAGTCAACCCAAAATTTCGAAAATTTGGAGGAAAATAAGGAAAAGATATTTTTTTTATTTTTGAATTTTTGATTATGAGAGAGAAAAACATAAAAATGACCCAAAACATGAAAATTTTGGATCAAACACATGATGCATGCAAGAACACTATGAATGTCAAGATGAACACCAAGAACACTTTGAAGATCATGATGAACATCAAGAACATAATTTTGAAAAATTTTTGATGCAAAGAAAACATGCAAGACACCAAACTTAGAAATCTTTAATGCATGGACTCTAACAAACGAAAAATGTATATGAAAAATAACAAACAACACAAAACAAGAAAACATCAAGATCAAACAAGAGGACTTGTCAAGAACAACTTGAAGATCATGAAGAACACTATGAATGCATGAAATTTTCGAAAAAATGCAAGAAAAATTTTTTAAAACATGCAAGACACCAAACTTAAAAATTAACTCAAGACTCAAACAAGAAACACAAAGTATTTTTTATTTTTATGATTTTCTAATTTTTTTTTGTATTTTTATTAATTTTTTTAGAAAATAAAGTTTAGAAAAACGAAAAATAAAAGAAAAATTTTGAAAAAGATTTTTGAAAAGAAAATTACCTAATCTGAGCAACAAGATGAACCGTCAGTTGTCCATACTCGAACAATCCCCGGCAACGGCGCCAAAAACTTGGTGGACGAAATTGTGATCCATGTTCTTTAAGTTGTACTCATTGTAAAATTATGGAATTTAAAATTGGCACGAGTGAACACAACTCCGTTCAACTAACCAGCAAGTGTACTGGGTCGTCCAAGTAATAAACCTTACGTGAGTAAGGGTCGATCCCACAGAGATTGTTGGTATGAAGCAAGCTATGGTCACCTTGTAAATCTCAGTTAGGCAGATTAAATTGGTTTATGGTTTCGAAAATAGAAACAAGAGAATAGAAATAATAAAAAGGGATAGAATACTTATGCAGATTCATTGGTGGGAATTTCAGATAAGCATATGGGGATACTGTATGGCTCAAGGACGCCTGCTTTTCTCCTGCTTCAATTCAATCCTTCTTACTCCTTTCCATGGCAAGCTGTGTATAGGGGTTCACCGTTCGACGATGGCTACTTTGGATCCTCTCGGGAAAATGGTCCTCTGCGGCTGTCACTCGCATGGCTAATCGTCTGGAGGCATCACCTGGCCGAAGGCTACATCCCATCCTCGCAGTGAAAACTACGCTCACGCGCTATGTCACAGCACGGCTAATCACTGGTTGGTTCCCGCGCCTACTGGAATAGAATCCCTTGATTCTTTTGCATCTGTCACTAACGCCCAGCACTTGCGAGTCTGAAGCACGTCACAGTCATTCATTACCGGAATCCTACTCGGAATACCACAGACAAGGTTAGACTTTCCGGATTCCCAGGATCCTACTCGGAATACCACAGACAAGGTGAGACTTTCCGGATCCTCATAAATGCCGCCATCTATCTAGCTTATACCACGAAGATTCTGTTGGGGAATCTAAGAGATACACATTCAAGCTCTGTTGCATGTAGAACGAAGGTGGTTGTCAATCACGCGCGTTCATAGGTGAGAATGATGATGAGCGTCACATAATCATCACATTCATCATGTTCTTGGGTGCGAATGAATATCTTGGAATAAGAATAAGAGAGATTTGAATAAAAAAAATAGAATTGCATTAATACTTGAGGTACAGCAGAGCTCCACACCCTTAATCTATGGTGTGCAGAAACTCCACCGTTGAAAATACATAAGTGAAGGGTTCAGGCATGGCCGAATGGCCAGCCCCCAAGGTCTAAGGACTAGGCATCCAGAGATCTTAAAACCAAGATCTAAAGTGATCAAAAGATCCCTAATACAATAGTTAAATGTTCTATTTATAATAAACTAGCTCCTAGGGTTTACATGAGTAAGTAATTGATGCATAAATCCACTTCTGGGGTCCACTTGGTGTATGTTTGGGCTGAGCTTGATCAATCCACGAGCTGAGGCTTCTCTTGGAGTTGAACTCCGAGTTATGACGTGTTTTGGGCGTTCAACTCCGGATCATGACGTTTTTCTGGCGTTTAACTCCAGACAGCAGCATGTACTTGGCGTTCAACGCCAAGTTACGTCGTCAATTTCCGAATAAAGTATGGACTATTATATATTGCTGGAAAGCTCTGGATGTCTACGTTCCAACGCCGTTGAGAGCGCGCCATTTGGAGGTCTGTAGCTCCAGAAAATCCATTTCGAGTGCAGGGAGGTCAGATTCCAACAGCATCAGCAGTCCTTTTGTCAGCCTTTTTCAGAGTTTTGCTCAGGTCCCTCAATTTCAGCCAGAAATTACCTGAAATCATAGAAAAACACACAAACTCATAGTAAAGTCCAGAAATGTGAATTTAGCATAAAAACTAATGAAAACATCCCTAAAAGTAGCTTGAACTTACTAAAAACTACCTGAAAATAATGCCAAAAAGCGTATAAATTATCCGCTCATCAGCCTTCCAGCAATATATAATAGTTCATACTTTACCTGAGATTTGATGGCCCAAATAGGCGTTCCAAGTCAGCTCAAGAATTCTGGCGTTAAACGCCGGAACTGGCACAAGAATGGGAGTTAAACGCCCAAACTGGCACAAAAGCTGGCGTTTAACTCCAAGAAAAGTCTCTACACATAAAAGCTTCAATGCTCAGCCCAAGAACACAACAAGTGGGCCCGGAAGTGGATTTTTATGTCATTTACTCATCTTTGTAAACCCTAAGCTACTAGTTCTCTATAATTAGGACCTTTTGCTATTGTATTTTCATCTTCGGATCAATCTTGGGATCTTGGTTCTTCTGGTTCCCTCTCTGGGGCCGAAGCCAATGATCACCATTATCACTTATGTACTTTCAACGGTGGAGTTTCTACACACCATAGATTAAGGTGTGGAGCTCTGGTGTACCTCGAGTATTAATGCAATTACTATTGTTCTTCTATTCAATTCAGCTCATTCTTGTTCTAAGATATTTATTTGCACCCAAGAACATGATGAATGTGATGATTATGTGACGCTCATCATTATTCTCACTTATGAACGCGTGCCTGACAACCACTTCCGTTCTACAAGCAAACAAGGCTTGAATGTTTATCTCTTGGATTCCTTAATCAGAATCTTCGTGGTATAAGCTAGAATTGATGGCGGCATTCAAGAGAATCCGGAAGGTCTAAACCTTGTCTGTGGTATTCTGAGTAGGATTCAAGGATTGAATGACTGTGACGAGCTTCAAACTCGCGATTGTGGGGCGTTAGTGACAGACGCAAAAGAATCACTGGATTCTATTCCGACATGATCGAGAACCGACAGATGAATAGCCGTGCTGTGACAGAGCGCGTTGAACATTTTCACTGAGAGGACGGGACTGTAGCCATTGACAATGGTGATGCCCAACATACAGCTTGCCATGGAAAGGAGTAAGAAGGATTGGATGAAGACAGTAGGAAAGCTGAGAGACGGAAGGGACAAAACATCTCCATACGCTTATCTGAAATTCTCACCAATGAATTACATAAGTATCTCTATCTTTATTTTATGTTTTATTTATCTTTTAATCATTAATCCTCTATAACCATTTGAATCCGCCTGACTGAGATTTACAAGATGTCCATAGCTTGCTTCATACCAACAATCTCCGTGGGATCGACCCTTACTCGCGTAAGGTTTATTACTTGGACGACCCAGTGCACTTGCTGGTTAGTTGTGCGAAGTTGTGATAAAGAGTTGAGATTGCAATTGAGCGTATCATGTTGATGGCGCCATTGATGATCACAATTTCATGCACCAGTAAGTTAAATGAGCATAAGTGTCCTTAACCCACAAATCCTAAATTGCTTGCTAATTGCCTTAGCAACAACTTAGCGTTAGTGGGAACAAGAATAATTAACAATCCAAGAATTGAAACTAAATGTCGGACATTCCAACTCTAGGAACCCAATTGCTCACTTTACCCAAGCCAAGAACAAAAAATTTAGCCTAAAATCATGTTTGACATTTTGTTAAACACTTGGTAGGCAAAAAGCTTAAACATGGAGAAAATGAGAAAAGGCTTGAAACTAAAAGCAACAATTAACCTCAATCAACAAGAATAACATAAGAAAGAATGAAAAAAACATCAAACATCAAACTCATCAACAAGAAATTAAAATTGCAAGAGAGAAGCAAGATTGAACTATAACTTGAATTAGAAGAAAGAGTAATGATAATGTAACTATAAAGAGTAATAACAAGAGAATACTTACAATGAAAGCTAGCAAAATCTAAGATCAAAAATGGAAATGGCACTTGAATGTAAAACCCTACTATAAATCCTAATAGAGATGATGAAAAACTTAGAGAAAACTAAACTAAAAACTTCCTACCACTACTCCTAAACTATACTAATGATATCCTATGTTATGTCTTCATTTCCCCCTCCAATATAAGCTAGAGAACTTCAGAAATGGGCCTCCAAAGCCCCCAAATCGCAAGGCACATGCTCTTTTAATGAAGTCATGTGCGGACACCTGTGCGGACACACAGATGCGTGCGTCCACACACTTCACAAAAAATCCTTTTCCTGTGCATACGCACAAGTAGCTGTGCGCACGCACACAAGGCGATGCTTGGCAGGATGCGTGACGCGCTCGAAATGATCCACGTGCTCTGATTGGGCAGCTGTGCGTACACACAGGTAGCTATGCGCACGCACACGTCTCTGAGCTCATCTCCTTTGATTCCTCTTGTTTCCTCCACTTTGTAAGCTCTTCTTTCATTTTCTCCAACCCATTCCTATCTTATACACCTGGAATCACTCACAAGCAACATCAAGGCATCGAATGGAAGGCAAATAGAATAAAATAGATTAAATTAGGCACAAAAGAGCATATTTTCGTAATCAAGCACAATTTGGGAGGAAAGTTCAAAAGCATGCTATTCAAGGGAATAAGTGCAAGTTTATGTGATGAAAATCCATTCAATTCTAACCAAAAATCATCATCAAATATGGATTCATCAATTCCTCCACACTTAAACACTAGAATGTCCTCATGCTAAACACACGCAAAGGAGATAGATGAAAGGGAAAATGACTTATGCTATGTATTACTTAAATGCATGCTACCATCCTAAGGCTAATCATCAATATGTATTATGATGAGAGTTAGTAGAAACAAACCATGAAATTCCAATCAATCACAAGAAAACTTTAGGGCTAATGCAAATAGTTCATACACTAAGATCAATGTCCAAAGAATTGAATTGAGTTTATCAAAACTATCCAATTAAACAACTTGCAAGAAGATACAATATGAAGCGTAAGAACATAGAATTGAGTGATCAAACCCCTCACCGGATGTGTATCCACTCAATTCTCTCAGTGTTTAGGGTTTAACCACTCAATTCTCCTTTTGTCATGCTTTTCAAAGATTTGTAAGTCATCTAACAATCAACTAGTATTTAATACATGAATAACAAATATCATGAGGTCTTTAGAGGGATGTAATGGGGCTAGGGTTTAGGTAGGATGAATTATGGTCAAGTGGACTTAAAGAATTAGTTCTTTGATTAACTTGAGTGTCCACCTAATCCTACATCCTATGTTCACAATACAAAACAACCTTTCTACCCATTTTCTCTTTCTATCTCACCTCACTCATGCATTTTCTTTTTTAAACATAGCATATGCATCCTTTATTTACTCTTTTATTTCATACTTTGTTATGCACAAGGTTTTTTTTTTGAACTATGGATGTATATGTTTTAATTAATGAAATGCATGAGCATTACCTAATTGCCAAAATTTTCACAATGAGTTCATGCCTCTATCACCAATGCTTTCCAAAATTCCCCCACACTTAGACTTTACACACTAATCCACCCAAGCTAATCAAAGAGTAATTCAGGGACATCAATGGTTTTCCGCTTAAGGGGAGTAATGTGCTATCATCAGAACAAAGGGGATTCATAGGCTCAAAGGGGTTCACAAAAGTGAATACAAGGGTTGGCCATATAGGTTAGTGAGTTTCTCATCAAAGATGGCCTCAATCATGCTAAATGCATCCAAACACAAATACAGGACATAAAGAATCATGCAAATCAATGATCACAATAAAAAAGGAGTATAATCACACACAAGAACAACATTATGGTTGAAAAATACAACCATCTATTAAAGCTCAAATCTCACAAGGCATGTTGTTCTACCTCTTTTCCATGTTCTACAAACAAAATACTCCAAGCAAGTTGGTAAACATAAATTTTTCTTCAATTCAATCAATAGTGTGCCCTTAGAAAAAGGTTTCATGGAAATTCCTTGGTGTTTCACCACTTATTCATCATATCGTACAACATGCAAACATTAACTACTAAATATCCATAAACGATAAAGAAATATTTACAACAAACCAAACGAGATGCAATAGAAATAAAGCTACTCAAAATGAAGAAAAAGTACTACAAGAAACATTGTAAAGTGTCTTTAAAAGAGAAACTTTTACCCCCTTGAAGTCATCGATCCTCCCCGACACTTAAATTGTGCATGGTCCTCCGTGCATGCTTACGATCCGAGAGGATGAAGAGGGGCCACCTTCAGCTGGTGGGCTCAGAAATAGGTTGGTCAACTGCATCATGTTCCTTGATGGGGCGGAAATTGGTGAATTAAAAATTATTAAAATGCGTACGTTGCAAGTATAGTTCTTAACTCACCAGAAATCCACTTATCAATTTAGAAAGGTGTCACAGAAATTTAAATTTTAAAATACTGGAAGTATGAATCCCAGGTCGTCTCCCAACGAGTTGCAGAAAAGTGTGCTATTTTATTAATCAGATGTTTTCAAAAAGGTTTGAGTTGAGTAAACAGGAAATAAAATTGGAGAATTTGAATAATGTAAATAAAAGCCTTGATTGGGAGTTGATTAGTTGGAAGTTCCGCTATTGTTGGATTACTCTCTAGATTAATTGATAATTGAAGGTTATCCCGTTTAGTTATCTCTTACTAGGCAAGGGAAAGATAAACAAGTTGGGATGCTATGCCCATTCACAAGTTGCAATCCACTTAATTAAAAGGGATTGGTGTTAGTGACTAGAGGGCAAGCCAACAATAACCCAATTACAATTTTTCTTTCAAGTCTTCCAACTCAATTGGTTCCTTTCAATCAACTCCCCATCAAGTTAGGGAACTACTCGCTCATTGTGAATGTAAAATTCATGACATATGAAAAGGAATTAAAGAAAGACATTGTAAATAAAAATCAAAATAATCAAATAAAAATAAAAGTAATCCTTGTATTAAATAAATCCTAATAATATTCCAATGGTAAAATTAACAAAGCAAAGGACATGGAAGAGTAAAGCCAAGTAAAGAAAACGAACTAGAATGACGAAGTCTTGATGAGGTAATAACTCTTCTCAGTATCCCGATGCAAAAAGTGAGAGAAAAATAAAATCCTAAGATTATCAATGTGTAGAGAGAAAAACCTAGAGGAGGAGTAAAAACTAGATCTAAAACTAAAACTGTGTAGAATGAATATTGTCTCTGATTTCTGCATGTTCTCTGGCTCTAGTCTGCTGTTCTGGGCCGAGAACTGGGTCAAAATAGGGCCCAAAATCGCCCCTAGTGGAATCTGCAGATTCTGCAGGTCGCGCATGTCACGCGATCGCGTCATCCATGCGGACGCGTCACTCGCGTTTTTCCTTTCCACGCGATCGCGTCGTCCACGCCTCCGCGTCACTTGTGCTTTTCCATTCCGCGCGGTCGCGTGAGCCATGCAACCGCGTCACTGCGATTTTTCCTCTTTCGCGCGAACGTGTGAGCCATGCGGCCGCGTCACTTCTCGCTGATTACCTCCTCAATTTCTTGTGTTCCTTCCATTTTTGCTAGCTTCCTTCCTAATCTCCAACTCATCCATGCCCTATAAAGCCTGAAACACTTAACACACAGATCACGGCATCGAATGGGATAAAGGAGAACTAAAATGCATAATTAAAAAGTCTCTAGGAAGCAGTTTTCAACCATGTAATAATTTCAGGGAGGAAATATAAATGCATGCTAAATTAATGAATAAGTGGGTAAGGATCATGATAAAACCACATAATTAAACATAAAATATACCATAAAATAGTGGTTTATCACTCCTCCCCAGCTAGCTCGGATGAAGCTCTAGGAATCGGGCTGGGTCTCTTCCTTCTAGCTTTGCCGCTATCCACCCAAAACGCTTTTGCTCTAAATGCTCCATTTGGTGGATATCATGCAAGATGTCTCGGAATAAATCCGGAAGAGGTCAGAAAAAAGGTAAAGCAGTTGACGGAGTTGGTAGACTTGATGGTGGTACTGTGAGTGTCTTCCTCTTGGAGGGGGTTGTGTTTGTTGATCTCTCTAAATCTCCCCTCAGAATGAACTTGTTGCCTCTAGGAACCCGGAACATAATGTCCATTGGTCGCCTTTCTACCCCTGCTGCACTTGCTAAGCGCATCACCATCGACGGAAATGGAATGCTGATATTCTTCTTCTCAACCAATTTTCAAATCGATTTGCGCAATAAAGGCAAGATGGCTATATGCTTCCCTTGCATAATAGCCCACAGTAGCAAAGCAGTTCTAAATCTCACATGGGTAGTGTGGGTGCTCGAGATGAAGTAGTCCGCCACAATCTGATGCCATATACGAGCTTCAGCATTCAAATTAGAGTATGCAATACTAGTGGGAAACAGAATTCCTCTCTTTTCTATACTCCCAAGATGCACCAGGATGGCCTATTTTCTCAAGAATGGGAGTCAGAGATACTCTTCCTTTGAAGACATCCAATTTTAACTTAGAGTATTCATCTTTCTCAAGTGGAACGTGGGGGATGTTCAGAATAGCTTCTAGAGCTTGATTGGATGTATCCAACATCTTTTCCCGGAGGAAGACTGACTTTGCTTCCCAAGCTTGGTAGTTCACATAAAATTTCCGCACCATAGTCTCATTGACTTTAATGGGTTCTCGCTCGAGAAGCTCCCAATGAAGCGAGGCAATCCTTTGGTGAATAGTCGCCTTATATTGACTTGGAACCTTCAACGGCCGCTCCCAATGGATTGTACGCTTCTCAATGGCCTCGACTTGAGAGTTGGCTCTTCGATTAACCAAGGTGTTCGGTTTATCACCTTGGCGATCCTACCAAATATCAGGAAGGCGAGTGGTAGTTTGCTCAACCAGCAAAGTAACCGGTGCCTTGCCCTTCTTTCGCATCCTGAAAAAGAAAACAAATAAAAGAACTTTGAGATCATAGGGTAGCAATAAAGTAAAAACAATGAGGAAGCACTAACAATGTTAAAACAGCTCATAGAAGTAGTGTGATTTACAAAAAATACGGTGTATATATTCCAATGATGCGCGCGGTTGGAATACACACACCGGCCGGATGTCAAGGTAATCACACCCTTAAGGCAATTCACATATCAAAGCTTCACGACTTAGTGCCCAAATATAAAATAGAGAAATGAAAGCAACTTCAAGCAAGCACCAAAAGGGAATTGTCCATTGTTCATCCTCAAGAGGTGGTAATCATACATACAATGTTCTTAATTGGAAGCCAAAAGATGTTTGATCAAGACATCATTAAAAGTTGAACAATTGTAAAGTGGTTACTTGGTTTTAAATTCCAAGATGAACAATGTCAATTGAGTCTCATACAACACAATGAATTTGCAATCAAAAATTGCACATTGACAAACAAAGAAATGCATTGGTCATGTTACATAATTACCATCAAAAGTCATAATAGAAGTTGCACAATTCATACAATATGCCTAACAAGAGATAAATTGGACACTTATGATGGCCAAGTCATATGAATCAAACAAAATGTTCATTGAGGCATTTTATTGAACATGTGGTATGCAATGTGCAAGTTCATCACAATTAAGCTCAAATTTGATCATAACCAACCCAACAATCAAATAACAACACTTTGCAAATCAAAGAAACAACAAAGAAAGCAACTAATTTAATGTAAGCAACACAATAGAAATTGAAGCAATTGCAAAAATATGAACATAAAGAAAAGGAAAAAAAAAAGAACCTGAGGTATAGAGGTTGAAAACAACAAGAACTAGGGAGGAACAATGGCATTTCTTATAGCCACTACGAAATCACAGCATTTGGGTTCGCCGGAAAAAGAAGCACCAGAAGAGAGAGCTCATCGGTGGTGAATAGAGAAAACAGAAGGTAAAGGAAGAAAAAAAAGAAAGAGAAGAGAAGTAAGAGAAAGAAAAAGGGAGGGGTTGTCGATGGTGGGCTGGCGGTAGCGGCGGCCGGGACTGGCTGGGCTGGGCAGACAAGAGGGAGAGAGAGCAGCAAAGAAGAAAAAAGAAGAGAAGAAAGCTGCCTCTCTACAGGGCAGGTTGCCCTGTTATTGCCTAGAATGCGTCTTGTGCGGACGCATAGGGGCCTGTGCGGACACACAGAAAGCACAACTTAGAAAGGTTGCGAATGCACACAGCGTGCGATCGCTGCGACCAGAGGGGTTGCATAAGGGCGTGCGGACGCACAAAGACGTGCGACCGCACAAAAAAGCTCTTTTTTATACTTGGGGACAGAAGCATGTGTGCGTGCGCACACAGGTCCGTGTGCACGCACAGGGGTTAGAAATGGGGGAGGTTGTTCCCATGCACAAGCTGTTCCCTCACTCCCACCAGAGGCGTCTAGAATTGGTGTGTCGGCGCACACGTCTGTGCGACCGCACAGATGAAGCACGAAAGGGAACGTGTGCAGACTCACGCAGCCGGGCGCTCACACAGGACAAAGGAAACTGGGCAGCGTGCACGCACAGGCTGTGCTGGTGCTGCGACCAGAGGGCATATCAAGGCATGTGCGGATGCACAGGCTTGTGCGTTCGCACAGATGGTAAAGAACACAGTTTTGTGCGCACGCACAGCTTGGTGCGGACACACAGATGCCCTGTTTTAGAAAATTCTTTTCTCTTCAAAACTAAGGTTCCTACCATTAGCATATCATCATACCAACCCTAAATCATACAAACAAGCACAATTTCACAATCTACAAGTAAATCAACTTATACAACTCAAAATTCATCAAACCAAACCTAAGCTAACCATTATATCACAAAAAGGCAAATAATTCAAAAAGCTATAAACAAGAGATAGAATTAGAATAATGTCACCATGGTAGGATGTCTCCCACCAAGCACTTTGGTTTAGAGTCCTAAGTTAGACTTGCATGGCTTCATTGGTCACTTGGGAACTTCACCAAGGAGGAAGATCTCCAACTCCTTGGCATTTTTGGGTTGAGTATGACCCCTTGATTTTGACTTCTTGGCAACATCCTCTTCTTTTTGCTCCTTGCCATCCTCAATAACTTTCTCTTCAACTATGTCGTACCCAAAAATAGAATACGCTTCAAGAACGAGCTTGTTGGACTCCTCCAAAGTGAACTTGACTAACTTGCCATCCGACTCAAAAGAATAGACTCCCAAATGTGCATCTAGCTTGAAAGGGTCGTCTTCAAGAATGGCCTCCCAAGGAGTTTGGATGATGGCTTGTTTGAGTCAATGGAAGGGGTCCAAAATGTGAAAATCAATTGGAAAGAGCAATCATTGAATATTAACTAGGACATTCTCTACAATCCCAACAACTGACACAATATTTTTATCGGCTAGCACAAACCTTTCCCCGGACCTCTTTAAGGGTGAAAAATTCAATCTTTCATAAATGGGGAGTGACATAATGCTCACACACGCCCCCAGATCACACATACAGTCCATGAATTTCATCCCACCAATTAAGCAAGTGACCAAACATGGGCCGGGATCATTGCATTTTTCAGGAAGTAAAGAAGAAATAGAATCATCTACGGGCTTTGTGTTGAGGTTGCCAAGCTTATCTTTGTGAGTGTAAACATCTTTAAGGAACTTGGCATATCTTGGCACTTGTTGAATGGCTTGGAAGAGGGGGATGGTGACTTCAACCTTCTTAAAAACTTCTACCATAGTGGGGTTAAGCTATTCTTGTTTCTTGGCCTTCTTGGCTAAGGTTGGGAATGGAATGGGCAAAGGCTCTTCAAGCAAAGTCTTTCTCTTTGGCTCCTAGACCTTGGGTGGTTCTTCCCTACTTTTATCAACACTTTCATCTTCATCCTTCATCACCTCTACTTCATCTCCTACCTCTTCATTGTTTGTATCTTCACTCAACTTTGTAGGTATAGCAACATTCTTGTTCAGTTTAGTGCCGCTCCTAAGGGTAATGACATTGATGTTACCCTTAGGGTTGGGTTGAGGTTGGGAGGGCAAACTACTCAAAGTTGAAGCTTGTTGGGTGTTTTGTGCGGTTTGAGGAGCGAGAGTTAAACGGGAAAGGGCTTCGGCTATTGTAGCCATATATGCCTCTTGTTTCTTATGGAACTCTCATTGTTCTTGTATGAAAGTGTGAATTGTGTCATTCATATGAGGTTGATTAGAGGGAAGGGCTTGGTTAACTTGAGGAGGGCTAGGCCTACTATGTGGGTGTAGGTACTTCCCTTGAGGTTGAGATTGTGGGGATTGTTAGTATGGTTGTTGGTATTGTGGTTGACCTTGGGGATGTTGATGGTAGTAGACTTGAGCATTTTGGTTGGGTTGAGCTTGAGGAGCTTGGTTCCACCTTTGGTTTTGATTGCCTCCATGTTGGTAGGATCCTTGGTTGTAATTTGGTCTTTGTGGATAAGAGTTAGCTACCGCCTATGTAGTGTCCTCTTGGAACTGAGGACACTCATCGGTATAATGAGTGTTACAAGTACAAACACCACATATCCTTGGTGGTCCTTCGATCCTTGGAGGTTGAGGTGGAGTACTTATCAAAACTTGAGGAATTTGTTGCCCTTGGGTGAGTTGTCGCAACAAGATTGTCATTTCCCCGAGGGTCTTGGTCAAAATAGCATCTCCGAAGGGAGAAACTTCATTCAGAGCTTTCGGTTGTAGACTCCTTGCCCTTGAGTGTTGAGTAGAGTCTGCTAGATCAGATATAACTTTCCATGCTTCTGCAGCAGTCTTGTTTTTGGTCAATGATCCTCCACTCGCGGCATCTAAGAGAAGCTTGTCTTGGTGGTGCATTCTTTGACAGAAATAACTGATAAGAACCAACTCATCAATTCGATGGTGAGGACAAGCCTCCAACAACTTCTTAAATTTCTCCCAGTATTCATACAAAGTCTCCCCATCCCGTTGCACAATGCAAGAGATTTCTCTTCGTAACTTGTCTATTTTCTGGGGAGGGTAGAATTTTTCCAAAAATTCTTTACGCAACAAGTCCCAATTGGATATAACTTTACTTGTTTGAGTATAAAACCACTCCTTCGCTTTTCTCTCCAAAGAGAAAGGGAAAGCGAAAACCAACACTGCGGCTTCATCGGCCCCATGTCTTCTCATAGTTGCACATGCAACTTGGAAATCCTTCAGATGCTTCAAAGGATCTTCCCCAGGTAATCCATTGTATTTGGGGAGTGATGAGCGGATATTTTATACGCTTTTTAGGGGTAATTTCATGTAGATTTTAGTATGTTTTAGTTAGTTTTTAGTATAATTTTATTAGTTTTTAGGCAAAATTCATATTTCTAGACTTTACTATGAGTTTGTGTGTTTTTCTGTAATTTCAGGTATTTTCTGGCTGAAATTGAGAGAGTTGAGCAAAAATCTGATTTAGGCTGAAAAGGGACTGCTGATGCTGTTGGATTCTGACCTCCCTACACTCGGAATGGATTTTTTGGAGCTACAGAAGTCCAATTGGCGCGCTCTCAAACGGGTTGGAAAGTAGACATCCAGGGCTTTCCAGAAATAGATAATAGTCTATACTTTGCGCGAAGATAGACGATGTAAACTGGCGTTCAACGCCAGTTCCATGTTGCAGTCTGGCGTTCAGTGCTAGAAACAGGTTGCAAGTTGGAGTTCAACGCCAGAAACAGGTTACAACCTGGCGTTCAACTCCAGAAATGGCCCAGGCACGTGAGAAGCTTAAGTCTCAGCCCCAGCACACACAAAGTGGGCTCCAGAAGTGGATTTCTACACCAATTATCTTAGTTTACTCATTTTCTGTAAACCTAGGTTACTAGTTTAGTATTTAAACAACTTTTAGAGACTTATTTTGTATCTCATGACATTTTTAAATCTGAATTTTATACTCTTTGATGGCATGAGTCTCTAAACTCCATTGTTGGGGGTGAGGAGCTCTGCAGCGTCTCGATGAATTAATGCAATTATTTCTATTTTTCCATTCAAACATGCGTGTTCCTATCTAAGATGTTCATTCGCGCTTAACTATAGAGAAGGTGGTGATCCATGACACTCATCACCTTCCTCAATCCATGAACGTGTGTCTGACAACCACCTCCGTTCTACATCAGATTGAATGAGTATCTCTTAGATTCCTTAATCAGAATCTTTGTGGTATAAGCTAGAATTGATGGCGGCATTCATGAGAATTCGGAAAGTCTAAACCTTGTCTGTGGTATTCCGAGTAGGATTCTGGGATTGGATGACTGTGACGAGCTTCAAACTCGCAAGTGTTGGGCGTGATGACAAACGCAAAAGAATCAGTGGATTCTATTCCAACATGATCGAGAACCAACAGCTGATTAGCCGTGCTGTGACAGAGCATTTGGACCATTTTCACTGAGAGGATGGGAAGTAGCCATTGACAACGGTGACACCCTACATAGAGCTTCCCATAGAAAGAACTTTGCACTTTTGCATGAGAGGAATATTTTGTTACAGGAATTCAGAAGACAAAGCATCTCCAAAACTCCAACATATTCTCCATTATTGAACAACAAGTAATTATTTCACGCTCTTTTAAATTTTTTAGTAATTCAAACTGATAATCATAATTGATATCCTCACTAAGAATAATAAAATAATCATAACTTGCTTCAAGCCAACAATCTCCGTGGGATCGACCCTTACTCACGTAAGGTATTACTTGGACGACCCAGTGCACTTGCTGGTTAGTTGTGCGGATTGCAAAAGTGTGATTGCAATTTCGTGCACCAAGTTTTTGGCGCCATTGCCGGGGATTGTTCGAGTTTGAACAACTAAAGGTTTATTTTGTTGCTTAGATTAGGAATAATTTATTTTTGTTGCTATAGAGTCATTAAATTCTGAGTCCTTTATTTCCTTTTCAAAAATTTTTCAAAAATATTATTTTTCTTTATCAATTTTTAATTTTTTTCGTGAGTTTAGTGTCTTGTTCTAAGTTTGGTGTCAATTGCATATTTTATATTTTTCTTTTAAATTTTCGAAGTTGTGTTCTTTGATCTTCAAGTTATTCTTGTTTATTTTTCTTGTTTGATCTTTAGTTTTTCTTGCTCTGTGTCTTTTCTTGTTTTTCTTGTGCTATTCCAAAGCATTAGTCTTCCAAAAGGAAAATACCTCTTCAAAACAAGTGTTACCTTTACTGCCCAATTGGCTAAAGCGTTGGTCTATGCTCTTGGTAATTGGGTATCTCCTTTTTAAAATCTTTTTCAAAAATAATTTTTCTTTGATTGAATCTTGTGCTAAACTTTAAGTTTGGTGTTTTCTTGTTAATCTTTTTATAATTTTCGAAAATTTTATTGAAGTTTTCTAAAAATTTTAAGTTTGGTGTTCTTTCTTTTGTTCTTGTTGTTCTTGTGAATCTTCAAGTGTTCTTGAGTCTTTCTTGTGTTTTGATCTTAAAATTTTTATGTTTGGTGTTCCTTGGTGTTTTCCCTCCAAAATTTTCGAAAACAAGGAGCATTAGATCTAAAAATTTTAAGTCTTGTGTCTTTTGTGTGTTTTTCTCTTTCATCATAAAATTTAAAATTCAAAAAAAAATTTATCTTTTCTAACTATTTTCAAGCTATATTTTCGAAATTTTTTATAAAAATTCAGATTTCAATTTCAAAATTTTTCAAATCTTATCCTTTTAAGATTAAAAAAAATTATTATTATATCTTTTTCGAAAATATCCTAACCATTTTCTCTTTCCTCACTTTTTTGAAAATCTTCATAAAATATTTTCAAATTCTTATTAATTTTTTAATTTTAATTTTCTTATTTTATCTTATTTTTATTTTGGTTTTTATTTTATTTTATTTTATTTCGAAAATCATTTTTTTATTTATTTATAAATTAAAAATTTAAATCCACATTACCCCCTTTACTCCAACATGGACATAAGTGGAAATGAACAGTCCAGAAGGACTCTAGGGTCATATGCTAACCCCACTACTGCTTCATATGGGAGTAGTATATGTATACCCTCCATTAGAGTTAGTAGTTTTGAGTTGAATCCTCAGCTTATTATCATGGTGCAGCAAAGTTGCCAGTATTCCGGTCTTCCACAAGAAGAACCTACAGAGTTTTTGACACAGTTTTTACAAATTGCTGAGACAGTACATGATAAGGAGGTAGATTAGGATGTCTACAGGCTATTACTGTTCCCATTTGCTGTAAAAGACCAAGCTAAGAGGTGGTTAAATAACCAACCTAAGGACAACATAAAGACATGGAAACAGCTGTTAGAAAAATTCCTGAATCACTATTTTCCTTCGAAACGGATGACACAGCTAAGGCTGAGCATCCAAGGCTTCAAACAAGGAGATAATGAATCTCTCTATGATGCCTGGGAGAGATACAGAGAGATGCTAAGAAAATGCTCCTCTGAAATATTTTCAGAGTGGGTGCAGTTAGACATCTTCTACTATGGGCTTATAGAAAGAGCTCAGATTTCTCTAGACCACTCAGCTGGTGGATCTATACACATGAGAAAGACAATAGAAGAAGCTCAAGAGCTCATTGATACAGTTGTCAGAAATCAGCATCTGTACCTAAGCAGTGAACCTTCCATGAAAGAAGAGGCTAAAACAGTAACTGCTGAAATGAGTCCTACAGAACAAGTTACAGAATTCAATCAGCAATTGTATTTTCTAACAAAACAGTTAGCCGAATTCAAAGAGATATTACAAGAAACAAGAATGGCTAATATGAATATGGAAGTGCAATTGAAGCAAACAGAACAGCAGTTATCAAAACAAATAACAGAAGAATGCCAAGCAGTTCAATTAAGAAGTGGGAAAACATTAAATACCTCACTTCAAGGTAGTAGGAAGCCAAGGAATGAGCAAACTACCCAAAATCCATCTGAGGGCAGTAAGAGCCCAAAGAGGAATAATTCTGGCACTCAAACACCAGAAAATGGGTGGAAAGCTGGCGTTGAACGCCCAAACCATGCTCAATCTTAACGTTCAACGCCAAAAACAAGCAAGGAGTTGGCGTTGAACGCCCAAAGGGAGCATAGTTCTGGCATTCAGACGCTAGAAGCAGGTAAGGAGCTGGTGTCTAACGCCACTCCAGTTTTCACCCCTGGCATTCAAATGCCAGTGGGGGATCAGACACATACTAGTGCTGATAATAACCCTTCTAAAAAGGCTTCCCAACCCACATCTGTAGGTAATAAACCTGCAGTAACTAAGGTTGAGGAATACAAAGCCAAAATGCCTTATCCTCAGAAACTCCGCCAAGCAAAACAGGATAAGCAATTTGCCCACTTTGCAGACTATCTCAGGACTCTTGAAATAAAAATTCTGTTTGCAAAGGCACTTAAGCAAATACCCTCTTATGCTAAGTTCATGAAAGAGATCTTAAGTCATAAGAAGGATTGGAGGAAAACTGAAAAAGTTTACCTCACTGAAGAATGCAGTGCAGTCATTCTGAAAAGCTTACCTGAGAAGCTTAAAGATCCGGGAAGCTTTACGATACCATGCACATTAGAAGGTACTTGTCCAAGCAAGCTCTATGTGATCTTGGGGCAAGTATTAACCTAATACCTGCAGCCACTATCAAAAAGCTTGGGTTGACTGATGAAGTTAAACCAACCTGGATATGTCTCCAACTTGTTGATGGCTCCATTAAATACCCATCAGCCGTGATTGAAGACATGATTGTCAAGGTCGGGCCATTTGCCTTTCCCACTGACTTTGTGGTGCTGGAAATGGAGGAGCATAAGAGTGCAACTCTCATTCTGGGAAGACCTTTCCTAGCAACTGGCCGATCCCTTATTGATGTTCAAAAAGGGGAAGTAACCCTGAAAGTCAATGATGATGAGTTCAAGTTGAATGTTGTCAAAGCCATGCAGCATCCAGACACCCAAAATGACTGCATGAGCGTTGATATTATTGACTCTCTGGTAAAAGAAGTCAATATGGCTGATAGTCTCAAATCAGAGCTAGGGGATATCTTTAAAGATGTTCAGCTTGATCTGGAGGAATCAGAGAGAAAAATAGAACCTCTGAAAATCCCTCAAGAAGAGGAGAAACCTCCCAAACCCGAGCTCAAACCATTACCACCATCCCTGAAATATGCATTTCTGGGAGAAGGTGATACCTTTCCCGTAATCATAAGCTCTACCTTAGAGCCACAGGAAGAGGAAGCACCAATTCAAGTGCTAAGGACACACAAGACAGCTCTTGGGTGGTCCATCAGTGATCTTAAGGGCATTAGCCCAGCCAGATGCATGCACAATATCCTATTGGAGGGTGATGCTAAGCCAGTGGTTCAACCACAGAAGCGGCTGAATCCAGCCATGAAGGAGGTGGTGCAGAAGGAGGTCACTAAATTACTAGAGGCTAGGATTATTTATCCCATTTCTGACAGCTCCTGGGTAAGTCCTGTCCAAGTCGTCCCTAAGAAAGGTGGCATGACAGTGGTTCATAATGAAAAAAATGAACTGGTTCCTACAAGAATAGTTACAGGGTGGCGTATGTGTATTGATTACAGAAGGCTCAATACCGCTACCAGAAAGGATTATTTTCCTTTACCATTCATAGACCAGATACTAGAAAGACTAGCAGGTCATGAATACTACTGCTTCTTGGATGGATATTCAGGTTATAATCAAATTGCAGTAGATCCCTAGGATCAAGAGAAAATAGCATTCACATGTCCATCCGGAGTATTTGCATACAGAAGGATGCCATTTGGCTTGTGCAATGCACCTTCAACCTTTCAAAGGTGCATGATCTCTATTTTCTCTGATATGGTGGAAAAATTTCTGGAAGTCTTCATGGATGACTTTTCAGTATTTGGAAACTCATTCAGCTCCTGTCTTGACCATCTAGCACTTATTCTAAAGAGGTGCCAAGAGACTAACCTGGTTTTAAATTGGGAAAAATGTCACTTTATGGTGACTGAAGGAATAGTCCTTGGGCACAAAATTTCGAACAAGGGAATAGAGGTGGATCAAGCTAAGGTAGAGGTAATTGAAAAATTACCACCACCTGCCAATGTTAAAGCAGTCAGAAGCTTTCTGGGGCATGCAGGATTCTATAGGAGGTTTATAAAGGATTTTTCAAAAATTGCCAAACCTCTAAGTAATCTGCTAGCTGCTGACACGCCATTTATCTTTGATAAGGAGTGTCTGCAGGCGTTTGAAACTCTGAAAGCTAAGCTGGTCATAGCACCAGTCATCTCTACACCAGACTGGATATTATCTTTTGAACTGATGTGTGATGCCAGTGACCATGCCATTGGTGCAGTGTTGGGACAAATGCATGACAAGCTTCTGCACGTCATTTACTATGCCAGTCGTGTGCTAAATGACGCACAGAAGAATTACACAACCACAGAAAAAGAGCTACTTGCAGTGGTTTACGCCATTGACAAGTTCAGATCCTATTTAGTAGGATCAAAAGTGATTGTGTACACTGACCATGCTGCTCTTAAATATCTACTCACAAAGCAGGATTCAAAACCCAGACTCATAAGATGGGTGTTGCTTCTGTAAGAGTTTGATATAAAAATAAGAGACAGAAAAGGGACAGAGAATCAAGTAGCAGATCACCTGTCTCGAATAGAACCAGTAGAAGGGGCGTCCCTCCCTCTTACTAAGATCTCTGAAAACTTTTTGGATGAGCAACTCTTTGCCATCCAGGAAGTGCCAAGGTTTACAGACATTGCAAACTACAATGCAGTGAGATTCATACCCAAAGAGTACAGTAGGCAGCAATCAAAGAAGCTGATCACGGATGCAAAGTACTATCTTTGGGATGAACCATATCTCTTCAAGAGATGTGCAGACGGAGTAATCCGTAGATGTGTGCCTAAAGAAGAAGCACAGAAGATCCTCTGGCACTGTCATGGATCACAGTATGGAGGACATTTTGGAAGTGAGCGAACAGCCACAAGAGTCCTCCAATGCGGCTTCTACTGGCCTACTCTCTATAAAGATTCCCGAGTGTTTGTACTTAATTGTGACAGTTGACAAAGATCTGGCAATGTGCCTCACAGTTATGCCATGCCTCAATAAGGGATCTTGGAGATTGAGTTGTTTGATGTATGGGGTATTGACTTCATGGGGCCTTTCCCACCATCATACTCAAACATTTATATTCTGGTGGCAGTAGATTACGTATCCAAATGGGTGGAAGCTATTGCAACACCTACTAATGACACTAAGACAGTGCTAAAATTCCTCCAGAAACACATCTTCAGCATATTTGGTACCCCTAGAGTATTAATCAGTGATGGGGGCACTCATTTCTGCAATAAATAACTTTACTCTGCTTTGGTTCGATATGGAGTTAGCCACAGGGAGGCCACTCCATATCATCCACAGACAAATGGGCAAGCTGAAGTCTCTAATAGAGAACTTAAAAGAATCCTGGAACGGACTATGATTAACCGTATAAGGGATTGGGCAAGAAGCTTGGATGATGCTCTGTGGGCATACATAACAGCATTCAAGACCCCTATAGGGACCTCTCCATACCAGCTTGTGTATGGAAAGGCATGTCACTTGCCAGTGGAACTGGAACATAAGGCCTACTGGGCAACCAGATTCCTAAACCTTGATGCCAAGTTAGCTAGAGAAAAACGATTGCTCCAGTTAAATGAGCTAGAGGAATTTAGACTCAATGCTTTCGAGAATGCAAAAATTTACAAAGAGAAAGAAAAAAGATGGCATGATAAGAAATTGTCATCCAGAGTCTTTGAGCCAGGGCAGAAAGTTCTGCTATTTAATTCTAGGCTCAGATTATTCCCCCGAAAAATTAAAATTCCGGTGGAGAGGACCATATGTGATAAAAAGTGTGTCACCATATGGATACGTAGAGCTCCAGGATAATGATTCTAACAAAAAGTTAATTGTTAATGGACAAAGAGTCAAACATTATCTTGAAAGCAATTTTGAGCAAGAATGCTTAAAACTGAGACTTAACTAAAGCTTAGTAATAGTCCAGCTAAAGACAATAAAGAAGCGCTTGCTGGGAGGAAACCCAGCCATTTACAAAGCTTATTTGTTAATTAATTAATTTTTACAGGTATATGTCAAGTATCTTCAAAGTAAAATAGCAACTGCTTAAGTTCACAGAGTTACAGAAGGAATCAAGAGGATAAAACAGCAAAAAAGGAAGCTCATTGGTGCGGAAAAAAACCAGTAAAAGCTGTTTTGGGCGTTGAATGCCCAAAAGAAGCACCTACTGAGCGTTCAACACCAGTATGGATAGCCATCTGGGCGTTAAACGCCAGAAAGGAGCATCTTCTGGGCATTGAACGCCAGAAAGAAGCACCTTCTGGGCGTTCAGAAAAACGCCCAGTGACAAAGGAGTTCCTGGCGTTCAACGCCAGAAAGAAGCAACAGCTGGGTGTTGAACGCCCAAGAGAAGCTGCACATGGGCGTTAAACGCCCAAAACATGTAGCGTTTGGGCGTTTAACGCCAAGATGGTGGGGAGGAGGTAAATTCGTTTTTACTTCACAAAATTTTTAATTTTCTATATTTCAATTTATGATTTCTTGCATAAACATGTTCTAAACTATCATCCTTCAATTCCCAAAAAAAAATAATCCTAATTTCTAAAAATGCTAATTTCTAAAATCCCTTTTTCAAAAATATAAAATATATCTTAATGCTTAAACACAAATCTTTTTCCAATCCAATCCAACTCTTTTTCAAATCTTTTTCAAAACTCATCTATCTTTTTGAATTCTTTTCAAATACTTTTTAATTTCTTCTCATATCTTTTTCAACTCATCATATCTTTTGAATTTCGAAATTGTCTCTCCCTCTATTCCTCTCCTTTTCTTTCTTTTGCTTGAGGACAAGCAAACCTCTAAGTTTGGTGTGATTTGCCATGATCACTGAGCTAAAACTCATCAAGATCATGGCACCTAAGGGAACAGGAAGAGCAAGGATGTGACTTGAAGGAACTGAAGCGTCAGAAATTATCTCTTGAAGGATCAAGCACCCCACAAACTAGAGAAACACCCACTTCCCAAAATAAAGGTTGTTGACTCCTAATCTTTGCCTTAACTCTGTGATAACTGTTCTTATTATGATTTACCTTAGAAGTTATATATTAGTAGTAGTAATTAGTATCTTTATTTTGATTTTATCTCCAATTAAGCTAGAATTTATTTTTCTCATCATCATCAAACATGAATAAAATAGTATATTTTTAGAATAAAGAGGCAATATTTTTTCGAGTACTTAATAAGGAAAATTCTAATTATTTATATGTGGTGGCAATACTTTTTGTCTTCTGAATGAATGCATGAACAGTGCATATTTTTTATATTGAATTTTATGAATGTTAAAATTGTTGGCTCTTGAAAGAATGATGAACAATAGAAATGTTATTGATGATCTGAAAAATCATGAAATTGATTCTTGAAGCAAGAAAAAGCAGTGAAAAACAAGCTTGCGAAAAAAAAATGAAAAGTCAGTAATTTGCGAAAAAAAAAGCAAAAGAGGTAGAAAAAGCCAATAGCCCTTTAAACCAAAAGGCAAGGGTGAAAAGGATCCAAGGCTTTGAGCATCAATGGATAGGAGGGCCCAAGGAAATAAATCCAGGCCTAAGCGGCTAAATCAAGCTGTCCCTAACCATGTGCTTGTGGCATGCAGGTCCAAGTGAAAAGCTTGAGACTGAGTGGTTAAAGTCGTGATCCAAAGCAAAAGAGTGTGTTTAAGAACTCTGGACACCTCTAATTGGGGACTCTAGCAACGCTAAGTCACAATCTAAAAAGGTTCACCCAGTTATGTGTCTGTGGCATTTATGTATCCGGTGGTAATACTGGAAAACAAAGTGCTTAGGGCCACGGCCAAGACTCATAAAGTAGCTGTGTTCAAGAGTCAACATACTAAACTAGGAGAATCAATAATACTATCTGAATTCTGAGGTCCTATGGATGCCAATCATTCTGAATTTCAAAGGATAAAGTGAGATGCCAAAACTGTTTGGAAGCAAAAAGCTACTAGCGCCGCTCATCTAATTAGAATATGAGCTTCACTTAAAACTCTGAGATATTATTGTTTCTTGATTTCTTTTTATCCTCTTTTATTTATCTAGTTGCTTGGGGACAAGCAACAGTTTAAGTTTGGTGTTGTGATGAGCGGATATTTTATACGCTTTTTGGGGGTAATTTCATGTAGATTTTAGTATGTTTTAGTTAGTTTTTAGTATAATTTTATTAGTTTTTAGGCAAAATTCATATTTCTACACTTTACTATGAGTTTGTGTGTTTTTCTGTAATTTCAGGTATTTTCTGGCTGAAATTGAGGGAGCTGAGCAAAAATCTGATTTAGGCTGAAAAAGGACTGCTGATGTTGTTGGATTCTGACCTCCCTGCACTCGGAATAGATTTGTCGGAGCTACAGGAGTCCAATTGGTGCACTTTCAATTGGTTTGGAAAGTATATATCTAGGGCTTTCCAGCAATATATAATAGTCCATACTTTGCGCGAAGATAGACAACGTAAACTGGCGTTCAACGCCAGTTCCATGTTGCAGTCTGGCGTTCAGCGCCAGACACAGGTTGCAAGTTGAAGTTCAACGCCAGAAACAGGTTACAACCTGGCGTTCAACTACAGAAACAGCCCAAGCACGTGAGAAGCTTAAGTCTTAGCCCCAGCACACACCAAGTGGGACCCAGAAGTGGATTTCTGCACCAATTATCTTAGTTTACTCATTTTCTGTAAACCTAGGTTACTAGTTTAGTATTTAAACAACTTTTAGAGACTTATTTTGTATCTCATGACAGTTTTAGATCTAAATTTTATACTCTTTGACGGCATGAGTGATAAACCCATATTTCATGGTTTATCTTGTGCTCAATTGAGTGATTTTTATCTACTCTTTACCTACTTATTCATACTATTTGCATGTTTTACATTTTCCTTCCTAATTATGTGCTTTGATTGAAAACATGCTTCTTTGACCTTAATTTTATTAATATTAATTCTCCTTTTACACCATTAGATGCCTTGATATGTGTGTTAAGTATTTTTAGAGATTACAAGGCAGGAATGGCTCAGAGGATGGAAAGGAAGCATGCAAAAGTGGAAGGAATACAAGAAGTTGGAGAAACTGCTAAGCTGTCCAGCCTAACCTCTTCACACTCAAACAGCGATAACTTTAGCTACAGAGATTCAAACGACGAGGTTCCAGTTGCGTTGGAAAGCAAACGTCCGGGACTTCAATTTGATATATAATTTGCCATAGCTGTCCCGACGCCAGGCGACGCGAACGCGTGGGTCACGCGGACGCGTGACCTGGCAGGAACGCAACCCGCGCGGCCGCATGAGCCATGCGGCCGGGTCACTTTTTCGCGACCTGTATGGACCAAAAAGCGCTGGAAGTGACTTCTGGGCTGTTTCTGACCCAGTTTTAGGATTTAGTACTTCTCTTAGTTTTAGGAGTGACTCTCAATCCCAGGTTCTTTATTTTTATTTATTTTTCCAATTAAATTTATGAACTCTTTCATGTTATGATTTTCTTTGAATTAATATTATTTGAGATATTTCAGTTATTATTGCTTTCTTTTAATTACATGATTATTGCTTTCCATCTGAAGGCATTTTTATTCCAGCAGTTTCAATTTTCTTTCCTTTTGGCTTTGGTTAAATAATTGGTGACTCTAGAGTTATCAAACTCATTGTTGATTGAAAATTGGAATTCATCCACTTAACTTACCTTCATAAGTTAGAGGTTAACAAAGTGGGAGAAAAATCCAATTCTCATCACAATTGATAAGGATAACTAGGAAAGGACCTCCAGTTCTTTTACCTTGCCAAAGGTTTATTTTACAGCTATTATTATTTTATTTTACTTGTCATATAATATATTCCCACCTTACTTCCAAAACCCCAATTTTACCTTTTTCATAGCCAATAATAAGAACATACCTCCCTGCAATTCCTTGAGAAGATGACCCGAGGTTTAAATACTCGGTTATCAATTTTAAAGGGGTTTGTTACTTGTGACAACCAAAACATTTGTACGAAGGGATTTTTGTCGGTTTAGAGACTATATCTACAACGCGACTGTTTTTATGAAATTCTTTACTGGCAAAAATCCCGACGTCAAAATGGCGCCGTTGCCGGGGAATTGCAAACGTGTGCCTTATTATTGGTTATTGTAAATATTTTTCAAAAAAAAAATTCTTTTGCTTGTTTATTTATTTGTGTTTTTAATTTTTATTAATTACTATGAATTCTCACCCCTCTCGCTTTGAGTTTGGTTCTAACTTTGTTGAAGGAAATAGAAACCATAGCAGGAATATGCATCAAGGTCAGACCAATCAAGGATGGATGGAGCCAAGAGGATCTAATCAACCCTTTAGGCAACAACACCCTCCAAGATATCATGGACAACGACCATTCTACAATGCATACCCAGCTGAAAGATATGGTGGACAACCTTGTAACTACGAACAAGTCCCACCCCGTGCCTATAGACCATCCTCTCAACATAACTTTGAACCGCCACACTCACAAGCCCCTTTCTACCATTCACCTCCATATGACCCCAATCCTTATTCACCATACCAACCACCTTATGAGCCATATGAACCATATATAGAACCACCCCAATTCCAACCCAATTACTCACAAGAACCACCATTTCAATATTCACCATCTCCATATCCATCAATCCAAGAGCATTATGATCCTACTTATGAAAACCGAGTGCATCACGAGGCAAAGGATCGTCTCAAGGAAACAATGGATCGATTTCAGGCAACCACTCAACAACTGGGGCAAGTATTAATTCAATGGGCTTCTAGACGCTTAAATACACAAGGATCAGCCACAGCCCCATGTGGACAGTCTAGTGAAGAGCATAGCATAAAGGAGATACCAGAAACTCCAGTGGACAAGACGGAGCATGAATTCATACTAGAACAAGTAGAAGAAGCTATCATTGTTCAAGAAGAAGAGTTGGTTGAAGACTTAGGAGACGCAGAACCTCCATGGGAAAGACAAGACATAGAGCCTCCTTCCAAGATGTTTGAAATTGATGCTGAGGAGGGTGTACAACCTCCAAGGCATATCACAGTTGAAGCCTTGGAAGAGGTTGATCAAGAGATGGAGATTCAAGAAGAAGAAGCACGACCTCCCATGCCCTTGGAAAGCAATGAAGAGGAGATTGAATTGGAAGGGAGCTACCAAGAGGAAGAGGTTGAAATTGAAGAAGCTTGCAAAGAGGTGGTAGTTATCCGAAAAGAGCATAAGGGAGTAGAGCTTGCAATTTCATTAAAAATACCTCCCCCTAAGTCGCCATCATCCTTCACAACATTCAAGTGGGTAAAATTCATATCCCATAGCTTTCTAATCCCACTTGAATATGGGCTACTGGAGACGAATGGTCAACTTAGAGCTCTTTATGGCATTAAGAGTAAAAGGAAGATGGTCAGTGGTAAGAATTGTCCTGCAAGGTTCATCATGGTTGGAAGCTTTAAGCTTAAACGTAAAGGTTGGTATAGAGCTCAACTGAATGGGTCTAGGAAGTTGTTTGGCCGCTTTAGTGAGAATTCAGATTGCTTGCTACCCAGATGGAATCATGATAATCAACACGAAGACGGGTGTAAAAGCAAGATTTGGGATCCTGGAATCTGTTCTGACATCCAACACCCCGGGAGCCTAAGAATCTTTTTGAAGCTGCTCAAGGGTTTTACATGCCTAGTTTGGGACCCCGGAGGTTACTAGAATCACAAACACTGGTGGAGATTCCTGGATGAGTTCAAGCATAAGCCACCATAACAGGAAGCTCATCAAATGTCCAACTTAAGGACTTTAACTAAAAGTGCTAGGTGGGAGACAACCCACCATGGTATGATTGTCCTTTTTCATTTTTATTTAGTTTTATTTGTTTTTGAATTATATTTTATTTTGTTATATTGAACCTGGAGTTTTGCATCGCATTCATATTAACACTGCATTCTGCATTTTTCAGATTATAAAAAAAAAAAGCGAGCACTCGACGCGACCGCATCAGCAACGCGTCCACGTCTCAAGGAGATGGGAGACAATATTAATATGAACAGAGAGTTTCACAGGAGCAGCGCTGGAGGCGTGCCAATGGCATAAATCGACCCACGCGACCGCGTCACCCACGCGACCGCGTGACCTGAAATTGGCGTAAAAAAGGTGTATGGCAGAGAGTTATGCTGGAATTGGGCTGGACCCGTGCTAGTAGCACAAGTCCTGCCACGCGAACGCGTCTCCCACGCGTCCGCGTCATATTGAAAATATGGCCACCCGCGCGATCGCGTCGACTACGCGACCGCGTCACCCTGGATTTTGGCAATACTGACGTTTTGAACAGAGAGTTGTGCGGCCGCGAGGCTGCACTCACGCCACTAGCACAAATCGAGTCACGCGATCGCGTGCCCCACGCGTCCGCGTCACCCAACCTTATCGCGCACCACGCGACCGCGTCACCCACGCGACCGCGTCACCAGCGTCGCACAACCTATCCAGATTAGTGCCAATTTTCTTATCTTCTCTTTTCTAATCCTAATTTCTTCCTTCTCTCTCCTTTCTCACTTTCTTTTCTCATCTTTTTTCCCTCTCATTTTGTTTTATTTAATTTATTTGCATACTTTCATTCATTGCATATTTTATTTTTCTAAAAGTTATTATTGGTGTTCAAATATTCTTATTCAACTGTTACATCTTTTCTGGTTTTTTCTTGGTGCTTCATGACTTGTTTAATTCTGATTGAGTAATATTATTTAAATCAATGCCAATCTTTTATACCTATATTACTTTTGCATTGATATGAATTTATATTATCTCTCCTTACCCACACTCTCTTCCCTAGTGTTGCAACTTTTTGCACTCTTGATTTGCCATGTCCTTCTATTATTTTCTCACTTGCATGATGTAGCTACCATGTAATTGAGACCCTTATTTTTGGCATTAACCAACCCCTATTTTATTTGTTTTCTATCTTTGCTTTGGGTTACTTTCCTTCCCTTTTTCTTTCAGGATGGCCACCAGGAAGAAACCGGAAGACGTTTACATGGGGAGACAAACAAGTCCATCTGCATAATCCTTGAAGAAAGGCATCAGTTGGAACAACCCGTCCACCTGCACATCTCAGCATACACCGAGGACGGTGCAATCTTTAAGTGTAGGGAGGTCGATACCGATCTCCATGGGTTAGTACTTTCTTGTCTCAACACCAATGTTTAAATTTTCTTTGTAGATTAGTTGTTGCATTTGCATGTTTAATTGTTTTTGTGCATATTTTACTACTTGGTTAAAGTAATATTCTTCTTTTTCAAGAAATTTTTATAGTATTTCACTAATTTGAATAAAACTTGTTTGAAGAAATATTATTTTGGAATATAGTTTAGAGCTCGAACACAAAACCAGTGAGATTTTGAGCCTATTTGATTGGTTGCATTTTATCAACCAATATTTTATTTTGGTGTGTATTTTTCTCTCTAAAATTGTGATCTCTGTCTTGCTTAATTCTATATTTCCATTATTTGATGTATGCATGCACTTACATGATTGAGGCCTTTGTTTCACTAAGCTTACATACCCATATGGCCTTACCTTTCATTATCCCTTGCAAACCAATGTTGAGCCTATTTTACCCCTTTATTCTTTACTTTAGCACATCATTAACTCTAAGCGAAAAACAATAATGTCCTTAATTTGAATCCTTGGTTAGCTTAGATTAGTGAGAATGCTTATGAATTAAGTGTGGGGAAGAGTGGGTTTGGAAACATCTGGTTTGAGAATTGAGTATGTTAGAATTTTCTAAAAAAATGTAAAAGAAATGTTTGGGACATAATTCATGCACCCAATAATTTAATCATATGCATTGAGAAAAAAAAAAGAGCAAAATAAGTGAAAGGGGACAAAATGCCCCAAAGTAAGCGGTGAAAGCAATGCATATGAGTTATACTTGAAATTAGAATGCATGAATATGTGGAAAACATGGTTAATGGATGGTTAGATGTTGTATTATGATTACATGGATTGTTTAAGTTAGGTGGGAAATTTTAAGTTAATTAAGGATTCAGATTTTAGTCCACTTGGCCAAATACAATCCTACCTTGACCCTAACCCCATTACAACCCTTAAAAGACCTCTTGATATGTGTATTTATGCATTAAATTTATGTTGATTGTTAGATGAAGAGCAAGCCTTAGAAAGCAAGGTTAGTAGAGAATTGAGAGAATCGAACCTAAAACACTTGAGTGATTAGAGTGATATACACTACTAAGTGAGGGTTCGATGCTCGATTCTTTGTTCTCGGCTTTCATGAGCTATTTTCTTCTACAAGTCTATTTGTACTTCATTTTTATGATTTGAATTAGTGAAATCCAGTTCATATTTATTCTTGGGGATTTATTTGCTTTTAACCAAGTAAGTAGAAACATTTTTCATTTAGTTGCATTCATAGGTTGCATCTCATACATTCTATCATTCCTCTTCATCTTTATAGTTTCTCTTGAGCTTAGCATGAGGACATGCTAATGTTTAAGTGTAGGGAGGTTGATAAACCCATATTTCATGGTTTATCTTGTGCTCAATTGAGTGGTTTTTATCTACTCTTTACCTACTTATTCATACTATTTGCATGTTTTACATTTTCCTTCCTAATTATGTGCTTTGATTGAAAACATGCTTCTTTGACCTTAATTTTATTAATATTAATTCTCCTTTTACACCATTAGATGCCTTGATATGTGTGTTAAGTGTTTTCAGATATTACAAGGTAGGAATGGCTCAGAGGATGGAAAGGAAGCATGCAAAAGTGGAAGGAATACAAGAAGTTGGAGAAACTGCTAAGCCGTCCAGCCTGACCTCTTCACACTCAAACAGCGATAACTTTAGCTACAGAGGTTCAAACGACGCGGTTCCAGTTGCGTTGGAAAGCTAACGTCCGGGGCTTCAATTTGATGTATAATTTGCCATATCTGCCTCGACGCCAGGCGACGCGAACGCGTGGGTCACGCGGACGCGTGACCTGGCAGGAACGCAACCCGCGCGGCCACGTGAGCCATGCGGCCGCGTCACTTTTCTGCGACCTGTACGGACAAGAAAGCGCTGGAAGTGACTTCTGGGCTGTTTCTGACCCAGTTTTTGGCCCAGAGAACACAGATTAGAGGCTATAAAGTGGGGAAATGCATCCATTCATGAGGAGGCTCTCACATTCACAATTTTAGGAGTAGATGTAGTTTTTAGAGAGAGAGGTTCTCTCCTCTCTCTTAGGATTAGGATTTAGGACTTCTCTTAGTTTTAGGAGTGACTCTCAATCCCATGTTCTTTATTTTTATTTATTTTTTCAATTAAATTTATGAACTCTTTCATGTTATGATTTTCTTTGAATTAATATTATTTGAGATATTTCAGTTATTATTGCTTTCTTTTAATTACATGATTATTGCTTCCCATCTGAAGGTATTTTTATTCCAGCAGTTTCAATTTTCTTTCCTTTTGGCTTTGGTTAAATAATTGGTGACTCTAGAGTTATCAAACTCATTGTTGATTGAAAATTAGAATTCATCCACTTAACTTACCTTCATAAGTTAGAGGTTAACAAAATGGGAGAAAAATCCAATTCTCATCACAATTGATAAGGATAACTAGGAAAGGACCTCCAGTTCTTTTACCTTGCCAAAGGTTTATTTTACAGCTATTATTATTTTATTTTACTTGTCATATAATATATTCCCACCTTACTTCCAAAACCCCATTTTTACCTTTTTCATAGCCAATAATAAGAACATACCTCCCTGCAATTCCTTGAGAAGACGACCCGAGGTTTAAATACTCGGTTATCAATTTTAAAGGGGTTTATTACTTGTGACAACCAAAACGTTTGTACGAAGAGATTTTTGTCGGTTTAGAGACTATATCTACAACGCGACTGTTTTTATGAAATTCTTTACTAGCAAAAATTCTGACGTCAATGAGTCTCTAAACTCCATTGTTGGGGGTGAGGAGCTCTGCAGCGTCTCAATGAATTAATGCAATTATTTCTGTTTTTCCATTCAAACATGCGTGTTCCTATCTAAGATGTTCATTCACGCTTAACTATGGAGAAGGTGGTGATCCGTGACTGATGAGCGGATAATTTATACGCTTTTTGGCATTGTTTTTAGGTAGTTTTTAGTATGATCTTGTTACTTTTAGGTATGTTTTCATTAGTTTTTATGCTAAATTCACATTTCTGGACTTTACTATGAGTTTGTGTATTTTTCTGTGATTTCAGGTATTTTCTGGCTGAAATTGAGGGACCTGAGCAAAACTCTGATAGGAGGCTGATAAAGGACTGCTGATGCTGTTGGAATCTGACCTCCCTGCACTCAAAATAGATTTTCTGGAGCTACAAAACTCCAAATGGCGCGCTCTTAACGGCGTTGAAAAGTAGACATCTAGAGCTTTCCAACAATATATAATAGTCCATACTTTATTCGTAATTAGATGACATAAACTGGCGCTCAACGCCAGTTCCATACTGCATTTTGGAGTCAAACGCCAGAAACACGTCACGAACTAGAGTTGAACGCCCAAAACACGTTACAACTTGGCGTTCAACTCCAAGAGAAGCCTCAGCTCGTGGATAAATCAAGCTCAGCCCAAGCACACACCAAGTGGGCCCTGGAAGTGGATTTATGCATCAATTACTTACTTCTGTAAACCCTAGTAACTAGTTTAGTATAAATAGAACTTTTCACTATTGTATTTGGATCTTTGATCAGTTTATGCGATCTTAGACATTGGGAGCTGGCCATTCGGCCATGCCTGGACCTTCATCACTTATGTATTTTCAACGGTGGAGTTTCTACACACCATAGATTAAGGGTGTGGAGCTCTGCTGTACCTCAAGTTTCAATGCAAGTACTACTATTTTCTATTCAATTCGACTTATTCTTATTCTAAGATATTCGTTGCACTTCAACATGATGAATGTGATGATCCGTGACACTCATCATCATTCTCACCTATGAACGCGTGACTGACAACTACTTCCATTCTACCTTAGACCGGGCGCATATCTCTTGGATTCCTTAATCAGAATCTTCGTGGTATAAGCTAGAATTGATGGCGGCATTCATGGGAATCCGGAAAGTTTAACCTTGTCTGTGGTATTCCGAGTAGGATTCCAAGATTGAATGACTGTGACGAGCTTCAAACTCGCGATTGCTGGGCGTGATGACAAACGCAAAAGAATCAAGGGATTCTATTCCAACATGATCGAGAACCGACAGATGATTAGCCGTGCTGTGACAGAGCATTTGGACCATTTTCACTGAGAGGATGGGATGTAGCCATTGACAACGGTGATGCCCTACATACAGCTTTCCATAGAAAGGAGTGACAAAGATTGGATAAAAGCAGTAGGAAAGCAGAGATTCAGAAGGAACACAGCACCTCCATACACCTATCTGAAATTCCCACCATTGGATTACATGAGTAACTTTATCTTTATTTTCTATTTAATTTATTATTATTATTCGAAAAACCAATAATCTCTTAAATTAGTTAAATCCGCCTGGCTGAGATTTACAAGGTGACCATAGCTTGCTTCATACCAACAATCTCTGTGGGATCGACCCTTACTCATGTAAGGTATTACTTGGACGACCCAGTACACTTGCTGGTTAGTTGTGCGGAGTTGTGACAAAGTGTGATTAATGTTTGAGAGCACCAAGTCTTTGGAGCCATTGTTGATGATCACAATTTCGTCCACCAGTGACACTCATCACCTTCCTCAATCCATGAATGTATGTCTAACAATCACCTCCGTTCTACATCAGATTGAATGAGTATCTCTTAGATTCCTTAATCAGAATCTTTGTGGTATAAGCTAGAATTGATGGCGGCATTCATGAGAATCCGGAAAGTCTAAACCTTGTCTGTGGTATTCCGAGTAGGATTCTGGGATTGGATGACTGTGACGAGCTTCAAACTCGCGAGTGTTGGGCGTAATGACAAACGCAAAAGAATCAGTGGATTCTATTCCAACATGATCGAGAACCAACAGCTGATTAGCAGTGCTGTGACAGAGCATTTGGACCATTTTCACTGAAAGGATGGGAAGTAGCCATTGACAACGGTGACACCCTACATAGAGCTTGCCATAGAAGGAACTTTGCACTTTTGCATGAGAGGAATATTATGTTACAGGAATTCAGAAGACAAAGCATCTCCAAAACTGCAACATATTCTCCATTATTGAACAACAAGTAATTATTTCACACTCTTTTAAATTTTTTTAGTAATTCAAACTGATAGTCATAATTGATATCCTGACTAAGAATAATAAAATAATCATAGCTTGCTTCAAGCCAACAATCTCCGTGGGATCGACCCTTACTCACGTAAGGTATTACTTGGACGACCCAGTGCACTTGCTGGTTAGTTGTGCGGATTGCAAAAGTGTGATTGCAATTTCGTGCACCAGGGAGCAAGTTTATCGTGCCAGACTTGAGCTCAAAATTTGGATCTAAGGCCGGATACAAAATTTGAAGCAGTTGCAAATCAAGATCAGGAGCTCCGGCCTCCTTTAAGGTGATTCTTCGAGGTGGTTCCGCCATGACAGTGTCACTTGAGTCACTCAAAGAGAATTCAGTACTCCCCACAGATGAATATAGAGTCCCCTCATTGATTGGAGAATGATGGTCATGGATGGTTGGTGATAGTGAATTGGAGTGCTCCTCTAGGGAACCGGATTCACTATTCACAAAAGCTAGCTGGCGCCAAACTTGCCTTATATGAGTTAAAGTTCTTTCGATTTCCAGATCAAAAGTGGCCAAGCTCGGGTCTGGAAGCGACCGTATCATTCAACTGAGGAGGCAATAAAACCATGCAATTATGAAAGGTAAAACAAAAATAGGCAAGTAAACAAGAACCAACTTAACAATCAAAGACTACTAAAATTAACTAAAATGGAAGTGGTATCTACAATTAGAGCCAAGTAGCAAACCAAAATCAAGTATTTACAATATTCACATATTTACAACAGCCAAAATAGTAGCACTCATTACACTTAAAGTGAACTCCCCGGCAACGGTGCCAAAATTTGACAACGACCAAAAGCATGGGTTTGGATTTTCGTACTAAAAATAGGATTGACATTGCAAGTATAGTCCAAACCCAACCATTGATTATCAATCAAATTATAATCCTAAATATGTCACAATCAACACAAAATAACCGGGAGTTTTAAATCCCGAGTCGTTCTCCCTAGGAACTAATGCCAATAAGTGCACAATTTTGGTTGTGAAGATCAAAAGGGGTTTTAATGATTGAAGTAAACAAATAAATAGATAAAAAAAAAGAGACAAAATAGCAATTAATAAACTAATGAAAGGAATAAAAGAACTATGTATGTAATATAAACAAATAAAACTACAAAGTGATTAAAGAGTGGTTCAAAACATAAATGAAACCTTGACTTGGGATGAATTATGGAATCCCTTCCTTGCCATAACCACAACTATGATAATTATCATGAGTTAATCTCACTTAGTTAACCCCTAACATCGAGGAGTAAGTCAAGCAAGCATAATTAACCTTAATCCATAAGTTCTAACCAACTTACCAAACTAGTTGATAAAAGGCTAGTTTTAATAGAAACAAGAATCAACTAACTCCCCAAGAATTACCACTAAATGTTGGACATTATGGTTCTAGTAATCCATAAACTCATTTTCCCAAGCCAAGGGGAGGAAATCTACCCCATAACTAAGATTGGCATTTCATCAAACACATAGAGGCATAAACATAAAATATGGTAAAATTGGGAAAATAGTGAAAGCTATGAACCAAAAATAATAACAAACAACCAAAGCAACTTAACAAGCATAAAATAAGCATCAAACATTAAATTCAACAACTAGAAATCCAAAATTGTAAACTATGCATATATTGACAAGAGAAATTGAAATAGATGAAAGTGTAGAACAAGTAATAAAATTAAAAGAGAAATTAAAGAGATACTTACAATGCAATTGCTATAATCCCAAAATCAAACTTGAAGTATAAAATGCTACAAAACCTAATTAAGACCATAAGAGAGAATTTTCTATACTACTCCTACTCCTACTCCTACTATGAGTTTCTACCCTACTCTAAGATGGCTCTCTTTGTATGTGTTGACATGTCCTTAAGATAGCCTCTCCAACCAGCCTTCAGCACTTCGGATATGGGCCTAGAAAACCCTAAAATTGGGCAGCACGTGACTTTTTAATGGAGGCATGCGTTGGTACCTGTGCGGACGCATAGGCGTGTGTACCCGCACACTTTGCTGAATTTTCACTTGTGCGTATGCACAGAGGGTTGTGCACACGCACGCATGCTGATTTCCTTCTTGTGTGCACGCACGCATGGCTGGTCTCATCTCCTTTGTTTTCTTCATGCTTTCTCCCAATTGCATGCTCCTCTTCCATTCCCACCAAGCCATTCCTACCTTATTCATCTGAAATCACTCACAAATAACATCAAGGTATCGAATGGAAGGTGAATGGAATAAAATTAGTCAAAATAAGCACAAAAGAGCATGTTTTCCTAATCAAGCACAATTTAGGGAGAAAATACAAAAGCATGCTATCTAGGTGAGTAAATGTGAGTTTATGTGATGAAATCCATCCAAATCAATCCAAAATATATCATCAAATATGGATTCATCAAGCAGTTGGCACTCTCCTTGCCACCATTGCTGAGTTTTTTCCACTAGTTGATAAGCCGTATATTCCATGAATTGGTAATTCGGGACATGTTGAGTTTGTAGTGCACACTCCACAGCTTTGAACCAGTTGTGTGCTTCAGCAGAATTTGTCAATCCATTGAAAATAGGCAGGTCAGCTTTCAGAAAAGCAACTAGAGTTCTCGGAACGCCGCGTAAGCTACCCTCAGCACCTTCTCCATTTTCATTTCCGGCTGATTGCCTTGTCCGCCGTATAGCATGAGTAGTCATAGCAGTGCTCGCTTGAATCGTGTTAGCTAAGTTAGTCATCGCCACCATGAGTTCAGCGTGATTGTCCGCCGACAGGTTACCCTTATTCTCTCTTCGAGTACGTGTCTAACCTCGTCTGTGAGTCACCATTCAGGGTCCTGTCCACACCAAGCAATTAATATCAAGGTGATCAGTCTCAATATCTCGAGCCTAGTGCTTCAATTATCCCAAAAAGGCACTCGCAAACAAGCATGTTATACATATATCAAGCAGATAACCTAAATAGCATGAAAGAAAAATGACCCAGAGTATGGAATGAAGCACAATCGGTCCATCCCTCAGGCTCGCAAGGACGAACTGCTCTGATACCACTAAATGTAACACCCTAATTATCCTAAGCCTTACCTCGCGTTGTAAAGCAAAGGTTAATCAAAGGTTACGAAAATTCTAAATCTTATACATGTGTATATATATATATATATATATATATATATATATATATATATATATATATAGAAAGAAATAATAATTCTAGAAGCCTGATGAAGAAATAAGCTCAAAAACAGAGTTTCAAAGTGTAAAACATTCACACGAAGCTACACTAATCGAGGCACAAGATATACATACAGATATCAAGACATATATATAGGTATATCAAAGTATAATAGTCATAAGAATCTAGCCACCGCCCGTAGAGTTTAAACCGGCTAGTTATATACAGACATACAGAATTTAAAAAGTAAAACAATTTATACAAACTTCCTCTCAAGGTAAGCCTCTAGGAAAAATAAATACAAAAGTGAGAGATTTAATCAAAATAAATAAAAAAAGACTTCAAAACAAGCAAGGATCCTCTGCTCTGTCACCATCAAAGCAACTCACCGAGGTGGGTTGCGACCTATATCTGAAAAAAAAAACAATAAAGTATGGGATAAGAATCGGAGGTTCTCAGTATGGTAACAGTGCCCAGTGATGTAAGATATAAGACTCCTAGACGCCAGAGGCAATCCTAGAGCTTCATATCCATCACACAATTCAAGCTTAAAACATAAGTAAACTTAAAAGCATAATTTAAAACCATAAAGATAAGGGTAATCTAACTTAGTGGATTTCTAATCTAATAATTCTCTGTTATCCCACAGCCTTCACCAGCCTAACCGCCATGCGATCCCATTGCCACTACCTTCTGAACCTCCTCAATCACAATAGAATACACAGATAATAACAATACAAGTAAAGCACAAGTATAAGCATGTATATCAATTAATTCAATAAGCATTTAGGCATGTTAAATACTTAGGCAAACAATACAAGTCGGCAAAGCAAACAAACAGATAGAATATGCACATGATGAATGCCTGTCCTATTTGGCTATGATGTCACATTGTCAGTTCAACTGTCAACTTGACACATCTCCATGGAGATGTTGCCTTTCGGTCTCATATTGGGAACCTCCGAGATATCGTGCCCGGATTACGGTTCAGGATGTCAGTGCCTGCACACTATAGTGATTCCAAAAGGATGCGAGCGGGATACCCTTGCGATGGACCTCACATCTCAACGTAAGCGGGACTAACCACCGCACTTACGCTGCCACCGTGACCTCGACAGGCGGGATTAACCGCCGTCCCTTCCAGGCGCATAGCGTCTCAATAATTACAACTTTAAAAGTGTTACATCAGTGGTTTTCAAAAATCATTTAGTTTCAGTTCTCAGTAGTTAACCACTTTCACAATTCATATCATCAGTTATCAATATAATGCTTCACCATCTTACTCAACCGAATTCATCCTCAGTACTCCAGAAACTAAGTCTCCATTTTCTAAATTCATGTAATAATTCACTTATTTAAGTCCTTAATTATCCTCCATCAACCGTTAGACCTAACCATAAACATTACCCTTAAATTGTATCTTAGGGAAGTTTAGAATGTTGAGAGAATCCTTTTTCAAAAACATAAAAAATCATTTTTAGCAAAACAGGGGTCTCACGTACGCAAGCCCCTGCCTCGCGTACACGGGATGTTGAAAAAAGGGGTGGTCGCGTACGCGAATGTCTCAACCCGAATGGGTTGCTCGCGTCGTGTGTTGAAGTTCGCGTACGCAAGGGTTAAAAATCCACTTGCTCATGTACGCAGGCAGCGTTAACGTACGCAAGTTCCCCAACCCGAATGGATTGGTCACATCGCGTGTCCCTGTCACGTACGCAGCCAGTACAAAACTTAAAAAAAAAATTTAAATGTTGCAGAATTCAGTTTTTGGCACCAAATTTTGAACAATCATAACTTTTTCTATAAAAATCCATTTTCTACAAACTTTATATCAATTTAAAGCTCTCAAAGCCATCTTTAATTTAAAACAAATGAAGGCTTCTTATTTCAAAACAACAAAAGCACTTTTTCACTCTTTCATATACTAGGGGATTTCACTTGGAAAAGAGAATGTTCCATAGTAATGGACTCGGGTGCATAACCATAACTATGGGTTCCAATGTACGAGATCATGTAGTACTTACCAATGAGGCCCTATTGATTATCATTCAATTTCAAGCTTTGATGCTCGAGTTATGGTATGTCAAAGTTCACCAAAAACTAGTTTTTACCAAGCTTTAAATATTGCAGAATTTAGTTTTTGGCACCAAACTTTGAACAGTCATAACTTTCTCTACAAAAATTTATTTTCTACAAACTTTATATTAATTTAAATCTCTCAAAGCCATCTTTAATTTAAAATAAAGTTCATTCAATTTTAAACTTTGAGGCTCAAGTTATGATCTATTAAAATTCACCAAAAACTAGTTTTTACCAAAAACAACAAGGTCCTCAACTTTCCAAAATTCACAACCAAAACCAATTCAAAACCAAACCAAACTTCAATTCACATTAATTTCTATCCTTTCTGTCACAATTCACCACTCTTACCAAATCTTTCACTCACATTATACACTTCTCAACCCCAATCATCAAATATATCGTTTTAGAATCATTTCTCAACCAACACAATCATACATCATCATTCTATAGTTATCAATCATAGTAATCAACCTTAATCATTCACAATATCAATATTCAATACTATTCATTAACCTCAACAACGTTATTCATCGAAATCATCAAGTCATCAATTCATCATACATCATCAATCAACCAAGTTCAACAACCAATTCAATCTAACCTATCATATGGGTCACTAGCCTAAGTATCCAAAAATATTATATATTTGATAAAACACTATTTTATAGTTTATCTTGTGCTCAATTGAGTGGTTTTTATCAAATCTTTGCACACTTATTCATACTAATTGCATGGTTTTACATTTTTCTTCCTAATTCTATGCTATGATTGAAAATATGCTTCTTTGGCCTTAAATTGCTATGTTTAATCCCTTCTTATTACCATTCGATGCCTTGATATGTATGTTAAGTGATTTCAGGGTTTACAGGACAGGAATGGCTTAGAGGATGGAGAGGAAGCATACAAAAGTGGAAGGAATACAAGAAATTGAAGGAATTACTAAAGCTGTCCAACCTGACCTCTTCGTACTTAACTGACCATAACTTGAGATATAGAGGTCCAAATGAGGCGGTTTTAGTTGCAGTGGAAAGCTAACATCTAGGGCTTCGAAATGATATATAATTTGCTATAGTTGCCACGCTGTTAGGTGATGTGCACGCGTACGCATGACCTGGAGAAAATTCAATCCACGCGTACGCGTGGACGACGCGTACGCGTGACAGTGCCGCGTGCTGGACGTATCAGAAATCGCTGGGGGCGATTTCTAGGCTATTTTTGACCCAGTTTTCGGCCCAGAAAACACAGATTAGAGGCTACAGAGTGGGAGAATTCACATCATACATTCATTATTCACAATTTTAGGTTTTAAATGTAGTTTTCTAGAGAGAGGGGCTCTCTCCTCTCTCTTAGGTTTTAGGATTTAGGATTTCTTCTTCTTCTCAATTCCAGGTTCAATGTTCCCTTAATTTAGTTTCTCTTCTACTTTTATTTATTCTAGCATTCCAGTTTATCTATTTCCCTTATTGATTACTTTATGTTGCTATTTGGTTTATGAATTCCATGTCAGAATTGATTTTCTTATTTAATGCAAATTGAGGTATTTCATATTTATAATTTTAATCTAGCTTTTTACATTCTTAGCTTTGGTTGAGTAATTGGTGACACTTAAGTTATCAAACTCTTTTGTTGATTGATAATTGGAATTTGCTGGTTGATTTGGATCCCTCTAAAGCTAGTCTTTCCTCAGGAGTTGACTAGGATTTGAGGAATCAAATTAATTAGTCCACTTGACTTTTCTTTATTTAGTAAGGGTTAACTAAATGGGAGCTATAAACAATTCTCATCACAATTGATAAGAATAACTAGGATAGGATTTCCAGTTCTCATACCTTGCCAAGAGTTTTTCTAGTTATTAATTTACTTTCTTGCCATTTAATTTCCCTGTTCAACCTTTCAAAAATCCCAAAAAGATAATCTTTCATAACCAATAATAAATACACCTCCTTGCAATTCCTTGAGAGATGACCCGAGGTTCAAATACTTCAGTTATAAATTTTATTGGGTTTTGTAACTTGTGACAACCAAACTTTTGTGCGAAAGGATTCTTTGTTGGTTTAGAAACTATACTTTCAGCGAGGATTTATTTGTGAACATCTTTACCGACAGAAAACCCGTTCGTCAAAAATGGCACCGTTGCCAGGGAATTGCAAACGTGTGTCTTATTATTGGTTATTGTAAATATTTGCTTTTTGCTTATTTATTTGTTTTTTGTTTTTGTTTTTAATTTTTATTAGCTACGATGAATTCTCACCCCTGTCACTTTGAGTTTGGTTCCAATGTTGTTGTAAGGAATGGAAGCTATAATGAGAACAGGTATCAAGGTTGGAAGAATCATAGATGGGAGGAGCCACAAGGATTTGATCAACCCTCTTGGCAACAACCCCCTCTAATGCGCTATAACCAACAACCATTATATGATGCATACCAAGACAATAGTTATGGTGGACCTTTTCGTGACAACCAACCTCCACCAAATTACTATGGTCAAGAGCCATTCCAGGGTGCATATCAAGATGATGAATATGGTGGACCCCCTTGTAGTTACCAACAAGCCCCACCATATGCTTATGAATCCCCTCCTCAACATAACTTTGAACCACCATACCAACAAGCCCCTTTACACCATTCACCTCCATATGACCCTAACCCATATCCACCATACCAACCACCCTATGAGCCGTATAAACCATACATAGAGCCACCCCAATCCCAACACAATTACTCTCAAAAACCAACATCTCAATATACACCATCTCCATATCCTTATCAAGAAGAACCACCTCCGTATTATGAGCCATTTCTCCCAACAAATGAACCCTCCTATCCACCCCCAACCTCCATTGGATAACAACACACTTATCTCTAATCTTATTGGTCTCACCTCTAAAATCCAAAATCTTATATCCCGTAGAGACCAACCCTCCACCTCCAATATTCAACCCTCAAACTCTAGTGCGCTTCCTTTTCAACCACATAATAATCTTCCCATTCCATCACCACCCTCCATGGAAGAGCACCCACATCCATCAATCCAAGAGTAAGATGATCCCAGCTATGCTATTGACAAGGAACAAGAGAAAAGGGATCGTCTTCGCGAATTCATACTTCATAAGAAGCTAGAGGAGGCCCTACAGGTGGAGGTAGTGGAGACCCTTGAAGTCGAAGGAGTGGTTGAAGAATTAGTGAAGGAAGACATCAAGGAGGAGTATGATTTTGTCTTAGAGCAAGAGGAGGTCCAAAATGTGGAGGTAGGAGAGACCCTTGCAGATGAAGGAGTAGTTGAAGGGAGTTATCATGGAAAGGAAATCATCAAGGAGGAGTACGATTTTATACTAAAACAACTGGACAAAGCAGCAATTATTGAAGAAGAAGAAGTGGGTGCAGACGTAGGAGATGCTGAACCTCCATGGGAAAGTCCAATCATAGAGCCTCCTTCCAAGGTGTTTGATGTTGATGTTGAGGAGGGTGTACAACCTCCAAGGCATATCATGGTTGAAGACTTTGAGGAGGTTGATCAAGAGATGGAGATTAATGAAGAAGAGGCACAACCTCCCATGCCCTTGGTAAGTAATAAAAAAGAGTTTGAATTGAAAGAAAGCTACAAAGAGGAAGAGGTTGAAACTGAAGAAGTATGCAAAGAGGTGGAAGTTGTCAAAGAAGAGCACAACGGAATTGAGCTTGAAATCACCTTGCAAAAGCTGTTGGAGACCTCTCCCCAAAGCCATTACCATCCAATACAACATTCAAGTGGGTAAAATTCTTATCTTTGACCTTCACTTTCCCACTTGAATATGGTTTACTTGAGACAGATGGTCAGCTTAGAGCTCTTTGTGGGTTTAAGAGTAAGAGGGAGATGGTTAGTGGTTGGTAACACAATCCTAGGTTCGTTGTGGTTGGGAGCCCAAAATCTAAATGGAAGGGTTGGTATAGAGCTCGAATGAATGGGTCTAGGAAGCTGTTTGGATGTCTTAGTGAGAATTTCAATTGTGTGCCACCTGGTTGGAACAATGATGATCAAGGCAAAGACGGGTATAAGAGCAAGGTTTGGGACCCCGGAATTCACTCCAACAATCAACACCCCCGGAGCCTTGTCACTTGCTCTAACTTGTTCGAAGGCTTTATGTGCCTAGTTTGGGATCCTGGAGGCTATTGGAATTGCAAACATTGGTGGAGATTCTGGGATGAGTTCAAGCACAAGCCGCCATGACAAGGAGCTCACCAAATGTCCAACTTAAGGACTTTAACTAAAAGTGCTAGGTGGGAGACAATCCACCATGGTATAATCGTTCCTTTTTTATTCTTAGTCTTATTTTATTTTATTTTTTATTAGTGACATTCATAATTTTTGCATCAGCATCTGCATGCTGCATTCTGCATACTTCATAAAAAAATAAAAAAAAAATAAAAAAGGGGGCAAACCACGCGTGCGCACAGCCCACGCGTGGGCGTCGATAGCATTTCGCTCCCCCATCCAACGAACAGAAAGTTGTGATAGAATCATGTGGCTGGTGTGCTCTGCGCACAATTTGATCCACGCGTATGATGAGCGGATAATTTATACGCTTTTTGGCATTGTTTTTAGGTAGTTTTTAGTATATTCTAGCTACTTTTTAGTATGTTTTTATTAGTTTTCATGCAAAATTCATATTTCTGGACTTTACTATGAGTTTGTGTGTTTTTCTATGATTTCAGGTATTTTCTGGCTGAAATTGAGGGATCTGAGCAAAAATCTGATTCAGGCTGAAAAAGGACTACTGATGCTGTTGGATTCTGACCTCCCTGCACTCGAAATAAATTTTCTGGAGCTATAGGAGTCCAATTAGTGCGTTCTTAATTGCGATGAAATGTAGACATCCAGGGCTTTCCAGCAATATATAATAGTCCATACTTTGCTCGAAGATAAGCGATGTAAACTGGCGTTTAACGCCAGTTCCATGTTCCATTTTGGCGTTAAACGCCAGAAACAGGGTACAAGTTGGAGTTAAACGCCCAAAACAGGTTACAACCTGGCGTTTAACTCCAGAAACAGCCCAGGCACGTGAAAAGCTCAAGTCTCAGCCCCAGCACATACCAAGTGGGCCCTGGAAGTGGATTTCTGCACCATCTATCTTAGTTTACTCATTTTCTATAAACCTAGGTTACAAGTTTAGTATTTAAACAACTTTTAGAGATTTATTCTATATCTCATGACATTTTAGATCTGAACTTTGTACTCCTTGACGGCATGAGTCTCTAAACTCCATTGTTGGGGGTGAGGAGCTCTGCTGTGTCTCGGTGAATTAATGCAACTATTTCTGTTTTTCATTCAAACACGCTTGTTTCTATCTAAGATATTCATTCGCACTTCAATATGATGAATGTGATGATCCGTGACACTCATCACCATTCTCAACCTATGAACACGTGCCTGACAATCACCTCCGTTCTACATCAGATTGAATGAGTATCTCTTGGATTACTTAATCAGAGTCTTCGTGGTATAAGCTAGAATCCATTGGCGGCCATTCTTGAGAATCCGGAAAGTCTAAACCTTGTCTGTGGTATTCCGAGTAGGATTCAGGGATTGAATGACTGTGACGAGCTTCAAACTCGCGAGTGAGGGGCGTAGTGACAGACGCAAAAGGATCAATGTATCCTATTCCGACATGATCAAGAACCGACAGATGATTAGCCGTGCGGTGACAGCGCACCTGGACCATTTTCACTGAGAAGACAGATGGTAGCCATTGACAACGGTGATCCACCAACACACAGCTTGCCATAGGAGGAACCTTGCGTGCGTGAAGAAGAAGACAGAGGGAAAGCAGAGATTCAGAAGATAAAGCATCTCCAAAGCTCCAACACATTCTCCATTATTGCATAATAATTACTCTTTTCATGCTCTTTCACTTTTTACCATTGAAACTAAAGAACCCTATTGGTATCCTGACTAAGAATAATAAGATAACCATAGCTTGCTTCAAGCCGGTAAATCTCTGTGGGATCGACCCTTACTCACGTAAGGTATTACTTGGACGACCCAGTGCATTTACTGGTTAGTTGTGCGAAATTACATAGTGTGAGTGTAATTTTCGTGCACCAAGTTTTTGGCGCCGTTGTCGGGGATTGTTTGAGTTTGAACAACTGACGGTGAATCTTGTTGCTTATATTAGGAAAATTTTGTCTTTTAGGTCAAAGTCTTTTATTTTCTTATCAAAAATTTTTCAAAAATTTTATTTTTTCTTTATTAATTTTTAGTTTTTCTGTGAGTTTAGTGTCATGTTCTAAGTTTGGTGTCAATTGCATGCTTTTTGTCTTTCAATTTTCGAATTGCATGTTCTTTGTTCATCCTTGATCCTCAAGTTGTTCTTGTCTATTTTCCTTGTTTGATCTTTGGTTCGTCTTGTTTTGTGTCTTTTCTTGTTTTTCTTGTGCATGTTCAAATCTTTAGTTTTCAAAAAAATTTATTTATTAAATACCTTATTAAAACACGTTAAATTTATAGCTCAATTGGCTAGAGTGTTGTGCTTACGTTCTTTGTAATTGGCTATCTTCCTTTCAAAACTTTTTCAAAAATAATTTCTCTTTGATTAAATCCTATATCAATTTTTAAGTTTGGTGTTCTCTTGTTAATTTCCTTTAGTTTTCAAAAATTTTATTGTGGTTTTCTACAAATTTTAAGTTTGGTGTTCTATCTTCATGTTCTTGTTGTTCTTGTGAGTCTTTAAAGTGTTCTTGAGTCTTCTTTGTGTTTTGATCTTAAAACTTTTAAGTTTGGTGTTCCTTGGTGTTTTTCCTCCAAAATTTTCGAAAATAAGGAGCATTGGATCTAAAAATTTTAAGTCTTGTGTCTTTTGTGTGTTCTTCTCTTTCATAATAAAAATTCAAAAAATCAAAAAAATATCTTTTCCTTTAATTTCTCATAATTTTTGAATTTCTTGGGTTGACTTGGTCAAAATTTTTCAAATCATATCTTTTTAAGATTTTTTTTAAAATCGTATCTTTTTCAAAAATACCCTAACCACTTTTTCTCTCCTCACTTTTTCGAAAATCTTCATAAAATATTTTCAAATCTTTTTTTTATTTTTTATTTTGGTTTTCATTTTAGTTTATTTTATTATTTAAAAAAAATTTAAATATAATAAAATAAATAAAATAAATCCTCATCATCTCCCTTACTCCATCATGGATCTAAGTGGAATGAACAGTCCAGAAGGACTCTGGGGTCATATGCTAACCCCACTACTGCTTCATATGGGAGTAGTATTTGTATACCCTCCATCGGAGTTAGTAGTTTTGAGTTGAATCCTTAGCTCATTATCATGGTGCAGCAAAGTTGCCAGTATTCCGGTCTTCCACAGGAAGAACCTACAGAGTTTCTGGCACAGTTTTTACAAATTGCTGACACGGTACATGATAAGGAAGTAGATCAGGATGTCTACAGATTATTACTGTTTCCATTTGCTGTAAAAGACCAAGCTAAGAGGTGGTTAAATAACTAACCTAAGGCTAGCATAAGGACATGGAAACAGCTGTCAGAAAAATTTATGAATCAATATTTTCCTCCAAAACGGATGACACAGCTAAGGCTGAGCATCCAAGGCTTTCAACAAGGAGATAATGAATCTCTTTATGATGCCTGGGAGAGATACAAAGAGATGCTAAGAAAATGCCCCTCTGAAATGTTTTCAGAATGGGTTCAGTTAGACATCTTCTATTATGGACTTATAGAGAAAGCTCAAATGTCTTTAGACCACTCAGCTGGTGGATCTATACATATGAGAAAGACAATTGAAGAAGCTTAAGAGCTCATTGACGTAGTTGCTAGAAATCAGCATCTGTACCTAAGCAGTGAACCTTCCATGAAAGAAAAGGCTAAAATAGTAGCTGTTGAACTCAGTCCTGCAGAACAAGTTGCTGAATTCAATTAGCAATTAGATTTTCTAACAAAATAGCTAGCCGAATTCAAGGAGATACTACAAGACACAAGAATGGCTAATATGAATATGGAAGTACAGTTGAAGCAAATAGAACAGCAGTTATCAAACCAAATAACAGAAGAGTGCCAAGCAATTAAATTAAGAAGTGGGAAAACATTAAATACCTCACTTCAAGGCAGCAGGAATCCAAGAATTGAAAAAATTGCTACTCAAAATCCCTCTGAAGACAATAAGATCCCAGAGAGGAATAATTCTGGCGCCCAAACGCCAGAAAAGGGTGGAGAGCTGGCGTTAAATGCCCAACCCATGCTCAGTTCTAGCGTTCAAACGCCACAAACAGGCAAGGAGTTGGCGTTAAACGCCCAATGGAAGCTCAGTTCTGGCGTTCAAACGCCAGAAACAGGTAAGGAGTTAGCGTCCAGCGCCAATCCAGCTTCCAACTCTGGCATTCAAACGCCAGTGAGGGATCAGACACATACAAGTGCTGATAGCAATCCCTCTAAAAAGCTTTCTCAAACCACATCTGTAGGCAATAAACCTGCAACAACTAAGGTTGAGGAATACAAAGCCAAAATGCCTTATCCTCAGAAACTCCGCCAAGCGGAACAGGATAAGAAATTTGCCCGCTTTGCAGACTATCTCAGGACCCTTGAAATAAATATTCCGTTTGCAGAGGCACTTGAGCAAATACCCTCTTATGCTAAGTTCATGAAAGAGATCTTAAGTCATAAGAAGGATTGGAGAGAAACTGAAAAACTTTACCTCACTGAAGAATGCAGTGCAGTCATTCTGAAAAGCTTACCAAAGAATCTTAAAGATCCCGGAAGTTTCATGATACCATGCACATTAGAGGGTTAATGATTGGATTTTTGATGGTTTAGAATTCACAAATGAATTCTCGTTGCAAGTATAGTTTCTAAACCAATCACTAATTCTTTCATACAAAAAGTTGTTTGTTACTAAAACAAACCCCTAAAATTTATAAACTGAAGTATTCAAACCTCGGGTCGTTCTCCCTAGGAATTACAATAAAGTGTCTTGTTATTGGTTAGAAATGTGTTTTGGGGTTTTGGATAAGAAGCATGAAAGTAAATGGCAATGAAAATAAACTAACAACTATAAAAGGCTCTTGGAAAGGTATGAAAATTAGAAGTCCTATCCTAGTTATCCTTCTCAATTGTGATGAGAATTGTTCATTGCTACCACTTAGTTAACCCTTACTAAATAAAGGAAAGTCAAGTGGATGAATTGACTTGAGCCACAAGTCCTAGCCAACTCCCAAGGAAAGACTAGCTTTAGTGCACTCCAAACCAATTAGCAATCTCTCCAATTACCAATCAACAAAGGAATTAGATAACTCAAGTATCACTAATTACTCTACCTAGGCCAAGAGGAACAAAATCTACACTATATCTAGAAGAGGCATTTCAACAAACACATAAAAGGCAATAAAAGTAAACAACATAAATTGCAAGAATTAAAGAGAGATCTAACTACAAAGACAAGAGATCAACAATAGAAAAGCAAAGAAGAACAATTATTATGAATTACCTCTTATTGAATTGAAAGAAAATGGAAGGAACAATAGTAGATCTACAACAAAGTATAAGAACAATATAAAGGAAATTACAACAAAGGAGTAGAAGAATGATGAATGTAACAACAAAGAATTGAGAAGTAGAAGTAGAAGAGAACATGAATTAAAACCTAGATCTAAGAACTAAACCTAATCCTAATCCTAATTCTAGAGAGAAGTGAGAGCTTCTCTCTCTAGAAACTACTTCTAAAACTAAACTATGACTAATGGTAACTAACCTATGTTTCCCTCTTCACTCCTTGGGTTAAATAGCATCAGAAATGAGTTGGATTGGGCCCACAAGGCTTTAGAATTCGCTGGCCACGTTTTGCTTTAAGTGAACCAGGTGGCAGCAACGGCGTGTGCGCGTACTATGCGCGTGCGCGCCACCATACGTGTAGCAACTATGACAAATATTATATCGTTTCGAAGCCCCGGATGTTAGCTTTCTAACCCAACTGGAACCGCATCATTTGGACCTCTGTAGCTCAAGTTATGGTCATTTAAGTGCAAAGAGGTTGGCTTGACAGCTTTCTGCTTCTTTCATTTCTTCATGAGTTCTCCAACTTTTCATGCTTTCTTTCTTCATTCCCTTGATCCAATCTTTGCCTCCTAAATGTTAAATCACTTAACAAACATATCAAGGCATCTAATGGAATCAAGGTGAATTAAATTTAGCTATTTTAAGTCCTAAAAAGCATGTTTTCACTCTTAAGCACAATTAAAGGAGAAGTTACAAAACCATGCTATTTCAATGGATAAATGTGGGTAAAAGGTTATAAAATCTCCTAAATCTAGCACAAGATAAACCCTACAAATGGGGTTTATCAAGGGTACCCTGAAAAAGTTTACCTCACTGAAGAATGCAGTGCAGTCATTCTGAAAAGCTTACTAGAGAAGCTTAAAGATCCCGGAAGCTTCATGATACCATGCACATTAGAGGGTACCTGTACCAAGAAAGCTCTATGTGATCTTGGAGCAAGTATCAACATAATACCTGCATCCACTATCAGAAAGCTTGGTTTGACTGAAGAAGTCAAACCAACCCAGATATGTCTCCAACTTGCTGATGGCTCCATTAAATACCCATCAGGCGTGATTGAAGACATGATTGTCACTACAAGAAAATAAGCTTTCTGCCACGCTTTAAAAGCGTGCCAAAAAGTGCGAAAAAGCGTGCCGATAGCTTTTCACCACACTTTTTGAGCTATCGGTACGCTTTTGAAAGGGTCACATCTGCCAGCGTGCCGGTTGCTCTATCGCCACGCTTTTGTAGATCTATCGGCACGCTTTTTTTGTTGGCACGCTTTTATTTCTTGTCACGCTTAAAAGCGTGGCCATAGGTCTTAACTTATAGGTACGCTTAAAAAGCGTACCGAAAAGTACACATATCGCAATGCTTTTGGAAGCGTGCCCAGTGAGGTGGTTTTGGCTACACTTCAAAAACGTACCGATATGGGAAGATATGGCTACGCTATTTAAGCGTGCCAATAGGGGAAGATATGGCTACACTTTTTAAGCGTGCCGGTAGAAGAAGATATGGCTACGAGAAGATATAGCCACACTTAAAAAGCGTGCCAATAGCCGAAAATATTACTATAAATTGGATCAAAATACTTATGGCTATACTTGCCTATAAATCTTCCTAATTAAATATTGCAAAATTAATATATAATTTTAAATCATAGTTTGAATTATTAATTTAAACAAAGAAAAATTTTTTATATAATTTTAAATTAACCAATCCAACATACATAAACTTTCATCATATTTGTTAACAAAAAAATAAAATTTATTATTTAAAAAATACAACATACACATCATCAAAGTTGCAATAAAAGAAAAAGTCAAAATTTGTGATTTGAAGAACAAGAAAACTATTCTTGTGTGAAGACCAAAGCAGCTTTGGCTCATTTACACCTTTCACAAGTTCTGATGAGTGACTCCACACCTTCCTCATCAATGACCAAAACCACTGTTTCAGTTGCCTCCTTAGCTAAAGCTTGATCCTCCTATAATATAAAATAAATAAAATTAGATTATGCATTCAAAGAACAACTTCTGCTCCACTAATAAAAGAAATTCTCTTTACAAGTCATTATCAATTAATGGCATATACCAGAATTACTTAAGAGTTAGCATTATAACATAAAGCTTAATCTCAAGTGTCATTTCTTTACCACCTATGTTGCTCAACTAGTATATGCCATGGGAACTACCAAAATTCTAGTATTTTTCGACAATTTATTTCTGTTGAAACTTTGTCAGAGAAATACTGACAGAACGTGTGGTTAGAAGAATATTTTTACATTCCTAGGAATTTTACACCAAAAATCTTACATCAGAATGATCTTACAATATAAGATTCCCAAGAATATGAAAACTTTTCATGAACTACACACCTCTTGACAGTTGACAGTAATGTTTTTATTGTAAATGGGTAGGGGATAAATTCAATCTATTATAGTCTGTAAACTCATATTATTCATGTTTCACAAACGTTTAGAAAAAAGAAAAAATACTCAATGAAGATGGTTCAAACGAATTATAATTACAGGGTTAATTTCTGACCTCAAGAGCTTTTTCTTCATCGTACATAAATTTTGGAAGTTTCTTCATGATTTCTGTACTGTCAGCTGCAGCCAGTGCCCTGCTTATCTGGACAGTTCATAACACACAAGCCAAAGATAAATATTTATATGCCTCTAAACTCATTACACAGTCATTTTTAAGTTAAAAACATCATATAAAATACTGCTCAACAGCAATTCATAAAAGGTTCATGTAAAAACATATATATGACCATAGCAGTTTTATGACACCGAAGGGAGTCAACATATAGAGTCAATTCAGTACAAATGTGCTGATAGAAAACGAAGAAATCACACTGAATTTAATGCATGTATAGTTAAGTTGCTGGGATCACATCTGATTCGAGTAATACATAAATTGGATTAAAGTAAAAGGGACTGCAGTGTGTTCTTTTTCCTGACTAAATTTAGCAGAATGTATATATATATATGGATAATGGGGATACTGTTCTTTTTTTCCGGTAGTTATAGTGAGAAACTTATAAATGATAAAAAGCTGAGAAAAAAGAACTAAAATTCAAGTAAGAAAAGAAAAGTACCAGAGATGCAATGATGGTTGCTCCTCCTTCAAGGAAGAGAGTGAGGTGGCTAATAAGGTTTAAACTTCCAGTTAGCCATTTGCCAAAAGGAACATATTGTTGAGCACCACCCTTATCAGTGAATGACATGAGATAGCATATAGCATTTTGGAATGCAATTGTGTTCAAAGTTTTTCCATCTCCAACTGCCCCAAATTCCAAGATAAAAACACTGTGAGGCCTAGCATTGTTCCATGCTTTCTGCTCACATGGCCTAAGACTATATTCTTCCCCCTTGCTTTCCAGTACAGTGCTCAATGCTACAAGCAAAAGCACAGCCACCTAAAAAGAAGAGAGCCATAAAACAAAAAGGAGAGTAGAGTTTTAAAGTGCACTCTTAACTTCACTAGAATGCTGGAACTAGAAGGAGGCAATATGTCCCCTAAAACAGAGAAAACACTACCAAATTGACACATTCACAAACAGTATTGAATCATTGCACAACTTTTAAAAAGAGAGAGAGTATCTTCAATAGCAAAACAAAATATTCCTTTTCAGCTTCCGCTTGGAATAGGAATGCAATTATTATTATTAAACATGCTAACCCCCTTCATAATTCTCAAAAGCCAGGTAACTAGAAAAGTGCTTCTGAAACGTTATAATAGCTTATTCCATAAAGATATAATTATTGCAAGGAGGGAAAAAGAAAAATAGTGACTATCCTTCAATCTTCCCATCCATTAGCTTCTTGGGTTCAAACCAACTTTTTTTTCTCAGTTACTAAACATGTTTATGGTTATGGTTCGACTCCAAGGCATAGAATACTCAACAATACTTTACACTCAGACCAGTGTGCACACAGGGTTATTTTTTGGGGTTAGCTGTGTTAAGTGTCCAACACAAATAACTCAATCTAATTAATTCAGCAAATGTACACAGGAAATAGAAATAGAGACAAAATGCTCAACAATCTATTCCATTTAATACAAATAGTAAAGCTACCAAAGAGAATCACTTTTGGTTGATTCCATTAAAGCAATGTCCAAGAATCTTACCCCAGGGCTCTATTGCACTGAATTTATGTCCATATCATGGGACTTTTCCTTCTTCAGCAGCAACTTGCACAGAGGACCATCCACCTATGTCATATACAAACAGTAAATTAGGGTCAAATTTACATTGAAGCACACATAATAGCAATAAGAAATAACACAAATAGTGAACACAGACTCAAACTCAAAATAGTTAACATCAAATTCCATTGAAGAACACATAATAGCAGCATTGCATTGAGATGCTCCTCAAAATAGTGAACATCAATCTGCACTGCATTGCTCACACACATTTAATCAAACACATGGTGGGCAGTAACAGTGGCAGTGACAGAGTCTAAATAAAGAAACGAAAGAAACCTCAAGGGTTGAGGGCCGAGTGAGGGATAGGCAGCGATAGACAGCGCCGATTGAGGGAGGACACGCCGAAGGACTAACGCCGACGGAGCAGCGCCGACGGGGCAGCGCCGATGGAAGGTTGCGAGATGAAGTAGGCCAAAGCTACGCACAGCAAAATGGCGCCACCAAAGCCAACGGTGCGAGGGATGAGCGACTGGTTGGGGAACAAATAGAAGATTAATAGCAAATTAAACACAGCAAAACCAATTTAATAACAGAACCTGAACAAATAGAAGATTAACAGAGAGAAGAGAGGTCTAGAAGATTTAAAAAATAGAGTAGTTAAAAGAAGAATTTCACAAACCCAGGAATCAGGAAGAACGACAGCGGCGTTCACGGGACGGGGAGGACAGCAACGTTCACGGGACGGGGAGGACAGCGATGGTCACAGGATGGGAGAGTAGGACACAGACGCAGACATTCACAGGATAGAGACGACACGACGAGGAACACACTCCAGAAGTGCGAGTCTGCGATGGCGTGTGCGAAGGGGATTCTGTGCGATGGCGGTTCTGGGAGTGAAGAGAGTGATGGAAGAGAATTAAGAAAGGCAGATAAGAGAGCGAGAGAAGAGACTTAGGGTGTTAGGGTTCCAGTAAGGGGAGGGTGATTTTACATTTAGGGTTCGACAGAGAGAGGGTTAGAGGAAAGGCATGGGTGCGAAGGTCTGGGTTAGAGGAAAGGCATGGGTGATGAACCATAAAGATGGAGATGTTGTTTGAGGATGATGACGGCGTGGGTAATTTTTAGGAATTTTTTTGTGAGTGAATCACTTTTAGGGTTAAAATTAGTGTGTGATGTTGTTTGGGTTAAAATTGAAAGCTAAGAAAAAAATGTTAAGTGTGGAAAAAAATTGGGTGGGAAACTAAATTTTTGGGGAGGGAACTCTATCGGTACGTTTTTTGTGGGGTGCCAAAATATATAAAATATGGGCACGCTTTACAAGCGTGCTGGTTGCCCTCTATGGCCACGCTTTTTAAGCGTGACAAAAAAAAAAGGTGGCCAAGTTTTTAATTAGTGGGCACCCTCGTAAAAGCGTTCCCCTTGCCCTCTATTGCCACGCTTTTCAAGCGTGGCAGTAAAAAAGCGTGACCAATTTTAATGTAAGTGGGCACCCTCGTAAAAGCGTGCCGATTTCCCTCTATGGCCACGCTTTTCAAGCGTGGCGAAAAAAAGCGTGGCCAAATCACAATTCAGTAGCCACCCTCGCAAAAGCGTGGCCATAGGCCACTTTTGGGTACGCTTTAAAAGCGTGGCAAGAAAAAAGTGTACCGACAGGCCTTTTTTCTTGTAGTGTGTCAAGGTTAGGCCATTTGCCTTTCTCACTGACTTTGTGGTGCTAGAAATGGAGGAGCACAAGAGTGTAACTCTCATTCTAGGAAGACCTTTCCTAGTAACTGGACGAATCCTTATTGACGTCTAAAAAGGGGAATTAACCCTGAGAGTCAATGAAGATGAGTTTAAGTTGAATGTTGTCAAAGCTATGCAGCATCCAGACACCCCAAAAGACTGCACGAGCATTGATATTATTGACTCTCTGGTGGAAGAGGTCAATATGACTGAGAGTCTCGAATCAGAGCTAGAGGATATCTTTAAAAATGTTCAGCCTAATCTGGAGGAACTAGAGAGAATAACAGAACGTCTGAAAATCCCTCAGGAAGAGGAGAAACCTCCTAAACCCGACCTCAAACCATTACCACCATCCCTGAAATATGCATTTTTGGGAGAAGGTGATACTTTTCCTGTAATCATAAGCTCTACCTTAGAGCCACAGGAAGAGGAAGCATTAATTCAAATGCTGAGGACACACAAGACAGCTCTTGGGTGGTCCATCAGTGATCTTAGGGGCATTAGCCCAGCCAGATGCATGCACAAGATCCTATTGGAGGATGACGCTAAGCCAGTGGTTCAACCACAGAGGCGGCTGAATCCAGCCATGAAGGAAGTGGTGCAGAAGGAGGTCACTAAATTACTAGAGGCTGGGATTATTTATCCTATTTCTGATAGCCCCTGGGTGAGCCCTGTCCAAGTCGTCCCTAAGAAGGGTGGCATGACAGTGGTTCATAATGAAAAAAAATGAACTGGTTCCTACAAGAACAGTTACAGGGTGGCGTATGTGTATTGATTACAGAAGGCTCAATACAGCTACCAGAAAGGATCATTTTCCTTTACCATTCATAGACCAGATGCTAGAAAGACTAGCAGGTCATGAATACTACTGCTTCCTGGATGGATATTTAGGTTATAATCAAATTGCAGTAGATTCCCAGGATCAAGAAAAAACAGCATTCACATGTCCATCTAGAGTATTTGCATACAAAAGGATGCCATTTGGTCTGTGCAATGCACCTGCAACCTTTCAAAGGTGCATGCTCTCTATTTTCTCTGATATGGTGGAAAAATTTCTGGAAGTCTTCATGGATGACTTTTCAGTATTTGGAGACTCATTCAGCTCCTGTCTTGACCATCTAGCACTTGTTCTAAAGAGGTGCCAAGAGACTAACCTGGTTTTAAACTGGGAGAAATGTCACTTTATGGTGACTAAAGGAATTGTCCTTGGGCACAAAATTTCGAACAAGGGAATAGAGGTGGATCAAGCTAAGGTGGAGGTAATTGAAAAATTACCACCACCTGCCAATGTTAAGACAATCAGAAGCTTTCTGGGGCATACAGGATTCTATAGAAGGTTTATAAAGAATTTTTCAAAAATTACAAAACCTCTGAGTAATTTGCTAGCTGCTGACACGCCATTTATCTTTGATAAGGAGTGTCTGCATGTGTTTGAGACTCTGAAAGCTAAGCTGGTCACAGCACCAGTCATCTCTGCACCAGACAGGACATTACCATTTGAATTAATGTGTGATGTCAGTGATCATGCCATTGGTGCAGTGTTGGGACAGAGGCATAACAAGCTTCTGCACGTCATTTATTATGCCAGTCGTGTTCTAAATGATGCGCAGAAGAACTACACAACCACAAAAAAGGAATTGCTTGCAGTGGTTTATGCCATTGATAAGTTCAGATCTTATTTAGTAGGATCAAAAGTGATTGTGTATACTGATCATGCTGCTCTTAAATATCTACTCACAAAGCAAGATTCAAAACCCAAGCTCATAAGATGGGTGTTGCTTCTGCAAGAGTTTGATATAGAAATAAGAGACAAAAAAGGGACAGAAAATCAAGTAACTGATCACCTGTCCCGGATAGAACCAGTAGCAGGAGCGTCCCTCCCTCCTACTGAGATCTCTGAAACCTTTCCAGATGAGCAATTGTTTGCTATTCAGGAAGCTCCGTGGTTTGCAGACATTGCAGACTAGATTAAAAGCTTAGTAATAGTCTAGCTAAAGACAGTAAAGAAGTGCTTGCTGGGAGGCAACCCAGTCATGAGTTTATTTTATTTGTAATTTTAATTCTAAATTAGATAATACATTTCAATGAATGATACAGAGAAATAAAGGTTCAGGACATAAAGCAGAGGAATCACAGAGAAAAGGACATCACTAGCGCAAAAGCGCCAGTAAGGAAGGTTTCTGGCGTTTAACGCCAGAAAGAAGCAGCAAGTGGGCGTTAAAAACCCAAAACAAGCAAGGACTGGGCGTTAAACGCCCAAAGGAAGCATCTCCTGGGCATTTAACGCCAGGATTGTGGGGAGGAGGTAATTTCATTTTCACTTCAAATTTTTTTCATTTTTCATGTTTCAGTTTATGATTTCTTACATAAACATGTTACAAATTCTCATCTTTCAACTTCAAAATGCAACAAAAATTCTTAATCCTAAAAATATTTCTTCATTCTTCTTCAATCTCTTTTCAAATCTTTTTCAAAACTATCTATCTTTTTGAATTCTTTTCACATCTTTTTAATTTCTTCTCAAATCTTTTTCAAATCCATCATATTATCTTTTTAAATTCAAAGTTATCTTTTTCAAAATCTCATCATATCTTTTGAATTTTCGAAATTGCCCCACCCTCTATTCTTCTCCTTATACTCCCTTCTTTCTTCTTTTGCTCGAGGATGAGCAAACCTTTTAAGTTTGGTGTGGAAAAAGCGTTGGAAAAAGCGTTGCTTTTTGTTTTTCCATAACCATTTATGGTACCTAAGGCCGGAGAAACCTCTAGAAAGAGGAAAGGGAAGGCAAAAGCTTCCACATCCGAGTCATGGGAGATGGAAAGATTCATCTCAAAGGTCCATCAAGACCACTTCTATGAAGTTATGGCCAAGAAAAAGGTGATCCCTATGCAATTCAGCTGGAATTGTCATAGAGAAAGACATCCTCATTAAAGAGGACAAGTCCATCACTAAGAAAAGGATGGAGCAAACAAGAGAGCCCACTCATGGACCTCAACAAGAGCATGAGGAATTCCCTCATCAAGAAATCCCTGAGATGCCTCAAGGGATACATTTTCCTCCACACAACTATTGGGAGCAACTAAGGATAGGAGTACCAAAATCACTAGGGATGGAGCAACAAAGGCAAGGAAGAGACATAGAGGAGCTCAAAAGCACCATTGGTTCTTCAAGAAGAAGACGCCACCCTCACTAAAGTGGATGATGCGTGAGCATCTTATCTATCTTTTCCTAGTGAATTTGCATCTAAATTGTTGAGTTTAATTTAGAATTAATTATATTTTAGCCACTATGGATGCTATTTTGAGTTTTGTGCAATTTTATTTATTTTAGGTAGCATTCGGAGGGATTTGATGAAGTTTCTGCAGAGAAAAAGAAGAAACCAAAGAGATGACCAGCGAAGACCGATGTGGACGTATGGCTCACGCGACCGCGCGGAATGGAGAAATCGCAATGACGCGATCGCGTGCTTGATGCGAACGCGTGGACTGGAATCTGCACAAATGACGCAAGCGCGTGGATGACGCGGACGCGTCATATGCGCGATCTGCAATAATTCAAAAAATGGTGGTTACGATTTCTGGGCTGTTTTTGACCCAGTTTTCAGCCCAGAAAATACATATTAGAAGCTGCAGAATGGACAAATCAAGTGGTCCCCACCCATAAACTGAAGATCTGTTAATTAATTCAATTTTAAATTCAAATCTTATCTTTTAGGAAAAGATATTATTTTTAGTTTTAGATAATTAGATTTTAGATTTATTAGGATTAGTTAAAAATAGAAACTCTGTACATTTAGACAGGGACCAGATTGCTACCAGAACCCTTATTTTTCTTCTCTGAACCATGAGCAACTAATCCTTCATTGTTAAGGTTAGGAGCTCTATCTATTTGTAATGGATTAATTCGTTTGATCTTTCTAATTTACTCATGTTTTGATTTATATTTCAATAATTATTTTCGCTCTTAATTTAATGAATATTGGGTGGAACGGAAGTATGACCCATGTTCTAATTGAGTTCTTGTAAAACTTGGAAAAGCTCTTTACTTGAACAATAGTTTGGAAACATATTATACTGAATTTTTAATTGTTTGTATTTAATGGGATACGTGACATATAATCCCTTTATTTGTGGATAATTAGGATTCTTTTGACATATAAACTAGAAATTGATCATCACCCCTAATTGGAATTAATTGACCAAGGAATTGGCAGTTAATGAATTGTAGAGGAGACTAGGAATGTCTAAGGAATTAGGGTCTAGTCACATATAGTTTGCCATGAAATTATATCTTGCATGATTAAATTAGTTAGTAATAAAAGTTAATCTGAAAAATAGATAACTCTGAAACCTTAACTGTTTTCTCCATATTTTATTCTCAATTTATTTATCTTCCTGTCTTTGATATTCTGAATTTACACTTAAACCTTTTGAACATCTCAAAACCCTTTTCTGCTTGCCTAACTAAGCTTATCACTCAATAACTGTTGCTTAATCCATCAATCCTCGTGGGATCGACCCTTACTCACGTAAGGTATTACTTGGTACGACCCGGTGCACTTGCCGGTTAGTAAGTGTAGGTTGTAAAATTCCGCATCAGTGGACTCATTCCTTAATCACCTTGTCTATTTATTTTTCTGTTTTCAGTATTGAGCTTTATGTTTGGCTATATTTTGTGTCTTCATTACATGATCATCATTGTCTAGTGTCTATGTCTTAAAGCTATGAATAACTCCATGAATCCTTCACCTCTCTTAAATGAAAAATGTTCTAAAAACAAAAGAACAAGAAGTACATGAGTTTCGAATTCATCCTTGAAATTAGTTTAATTATATTGATGTGGTGACAATACTTTTTGTTTTCTAAATGAATGCTTGAACAGTGCATATTTTTTATGTTGAATTTTATGAATGTTAAAATTGTTGGCTCTTGAAAGAATGATGAACAAGAGAAATGTTATTGATAATCTGAAAAATCATAAAATTGATTCTTGAAGCAAGAAAAAGCAGTGAATAACAAAAGCTTACGAAAAAAAAAAGAGAGAAAGAAAAAGAAAAAGCAAGCAGAAAAAGCCAATAGCCCTTAAAACCAAAAGGCAAGGGTAAAAAGGATCCAAGGCTTTGAGCATTAATGGATAGGAGGGCCCAAGAAAATAAATCCATGCCTAAGCGGCTAAATCAAGTTGTCCATAACCATGTGCTTGTGGCATGCAGGTCCAAGTGAAGAGCTTGAGACTGAGTGGTTAAAGTCGTGATCCAAAGCAAAAGAGTGTGCTCAAGAACTCTGGACACCTCTAATTGGGAACTTTAGCAAAGCTAAGTCACAATCTGAAAAGGTTCACCCAGTTATGTGTCTGTGGCATTTATGTATCCGGTGGTAATATTGGAAAACAAAGTGCTTAGGGCCACGGCCAAGACTCATAAAGTAGCTGTGTTCAAGAATCAACATACTAAACTAGGAGAATCAATAACACTACCTGAATTCTGAGTTCCTATAGATGCCAATCATTCTAAACTTCAAAGGATAAAGTGAGATGCTAAAACTGTTCAGAAGCAAAAAGTTACTAGTCCCGCTCATCTAATTAGAACTAAGCTTCATTGATATTTTGGAATTTATAGTATATTCTCTTCTTTTTATCCTATTTGATTTTCAGTTGCTTGGGGACAAGCAACAATTTAAGTTTGGTGTTGTGATGAGCGGATAACTTATACGCTTTTTGGCATTGTTTTTAGGTATTTTTAGTAGGTTCTAGCTACTTTTTAGTATGTTTTTATTAGTTTTCATGCAAAATTTATATTTCTGGACTTTACTATGAGTTTGTGTGTTTTTCTGTGATTTCAGATATTATCTGGCTGAAATTGAGGGATCTGAGCAAAAATCTTATTCAGGCTGAACAAGGACTGCTGATGCTGTTGGATTCTGACCTCCCTACACTCGAAATAAATTTTCTGGAGCTACAAGAGTCCAATTGGCGCGCTCTCAATTGCAATGGAAAGTAGACATCCAGCGCTTTCCAGCAATATATAATAGTCCATACTTTGCTCAAAAATAAGTAACGTAAACTGGCGTTTAACGCCAGTTCCACATTTCATTCTGGCGTTAAACGCCAGAAATAGGTTACAAGTTGGAGTTAAACACCCAAAACAGGTTACAACCTGGCGTTTAACTCCAAAAACAGCCCAGGCATGTGAAAAGCTCAAGTCTCAGCCCCAGCACACACCAAGTGGGCTCCGGAAGTGGATTTCTGCACTATCTATCTTAGTTTACTCTTTTTCTGTAAACCTAGCTTTAGTTTAGTATTTAAAAAACTTTTAGAGATTTATTCTGTATCTCATGACATTTTAGATCTAAACTTTGTACTCCTTGACGGCATGAGTCTCTAAACTCCATTGTTGGGGGTGAGGAGCTCTGCTGTGTCTCGATGAATTAATGTAACTATTTCTGTTTTCATTCAAACACGCTTGTTTCTATCTAAGATATTCATTCGCACTTCAATATGATGAATGTGATGATCTGTGACACTCATCACCATTCTCAACCTATGAACGCATGCCTGACAACCACCTCCGTTCTACATTAGATTGAATGAGTATCTCTTGGATTCCTTAATCAGAGTCTTCGTGGTATAAGCTAGAATCCATTGGCGGCCATTCTTGAGAATCCGGAAAGTCTAAACCTTGTTTGTGGTGTTTCGAGTAGGATTCAGGGATTGAATGACTGTGACGAGCTTCAAACTTGCGAGTGTTGGGCATAGTGACAGAGGCAAAAGGATCAATGGATCCTATTCCGACATGATCGAGAACCGACAGATGATTAGTCGTGCGGTGACAGCGCACCTGGACCATTTTCACTGAGAGGACGGATGGTAGCCATTGACAACGGTGATCCACCAACACACAGCTTGCCCTAGGAGGAACCTTGCGTACGTGAAGAAGAAGACAGAGGAAAAGCAGAGATTCAGAAGATAAAGCATCTCCAAAGCTCCAACACATTCTCCATTACTACGTAACAATTACTCTTTTCATGCTCTTTCACTTTTAACCATTGAAACTAAAGAACCCTATTGGTATCCTGACTAAGAATAATAAGATAACCATAGCTTGCTTCAAGCCGGCAATCTCCGTGGGATCGACCCTTACTCACGTAAGGTATTACTTGGACGACCCAGTGCACTTGCTGGTTAGTTATGCGGAATTACATAGTGTGAGTGTAATTTTCGTGCACCAACGTACGCGTCTATGACGCGTGCGCGTCATCTGCCACAAGGGAAATCCACGCGTACGCATCAAGCACGCGCACGCGTGGATAGGGAAATCGGCGTAAATAGCATGTTGGACAGAAAGTTGTTCTGCCCCCACGCTGGAACTGTGCTAGAGGCACAAGGTCATCCACACGTACGCATCCCTGACGCGTGCGTGTCCTTTTGCTTCCAAGACCACCCACGCGTATGCGTCACATGGTTAATACAGTTTTCATGCGCACGTGTGCCCTGCGTGCGCGCGACGCGTTCCGTTTCTCGTTCCCTTCTCCTTTCTTCTCTCCTTTCCCCTTCTTTTCTTCCCCCCCCCCCCCCCTCGCCCTATCTACTCTTTCTCCCATTCTTTATTGCATTTATTTATTTCATGTTACAGTAGTTATCTATGGTTTCTTCTCATGTATTTTTATGTTGGTGTTGGAATTTTATTTGGGTACTATTTTATTATTCTGAACCTGTGGACATTATAAGGATTGATTTGACAATTAACATTTAAGTTTGGCTCTCATATACATCTGGACTCATTCTTTTCATTCTTATTCTCGCATTGCACTCCACATGTATTTGGGATTATCATTCATAATTGTCATCATAGCAAGTGCTCTTTAGTTTGGCACATTTATTACCTGATGCTTCAGTTATGCTTCTCATGCCTGTTACTTACATGTCTTTCTTTCTTCTTTAGACATGGGTACCAAGAAAGGAAAAGAGAAGGCCACTGACAAGACACCGGCACGGAACGGAACCAAGAGACCTCCAGCTAAGGCGCCTCCATCTACAAGCATCAGTTGGAGCAACCCGTCCACTTGCACATCTTCACATGCACCGAGGACGGTGCAATCTTTAAGTGTGGGGAGGTCGATACCAACTTCCATGGTTAGTTACCTTCTTTTCAACATCAATAATTTATTTTCCGTGTTAGTTGTTGCATTTGCATGTTTGTTTGCATGTATGTCTTGCTTGGTTAAAGTAATGAGTTTCTTTTCAAGACCCTTTTTATAGTATTTCACTAATTTAAATTGAAAATTTGTGTTAAACTTGTTTGAAGACTATATTTGGAACATAAATTATAGCAAAGAACGCAGAACGTGTGAGACTTGAGCTTAACTACATGGTTACACTATTTAACCGTAATATTTGATTCTTGTGTGTTTTCTTCTCTTTGACTGCAATCTTTGCTTTGTTCCATTCTATATGTCTATTGTTTATTGTATTTACATGCTTACATATGATTGAGGCCATCATTTGTTATTAGCTCACTTATCCCAAATAGCCTACCCTTTCAATTACCTTTGTTTGCCACCTTGAGCCTTTTAATCTCCGTTTGTTCTATATTTTACCACATCACTAGCCTTAAGTGGAAAAATAATTAATTACCCCAAATGAATCTTTGGTTAGATTAAGTTAGAGATTGTGTATCAACTAAATGTGGGAAAACTGTGGGAACATGGGTTAATAGGGAATGTGTTATGTTTCTACTTTGACAAAATATTGGGAATTTGGGTACCTACTCATGTGAGACCAGAAAAATTAAAAATCCATGTGCATTGATATATTATGTTTATTTTTATATTTTTAATCATCAAAAAAAAGAAAAAGAAAAAGAAAGAGAGAAAAAATATATATATATATATAATATAAATAAATAAATAGGGGATAAAATTATCCCCAATGCTATGTTTAATAAAAGATCAATGCATATGTGATAAAAATTAAAGAAAAGTTAATGCATGAGTATGTGATGCAAAAGTGGGAATTATGGGTAGCTAGGCATGAATTTAGAGTTACATAGAGTGTGTGTATGTTAGGTGAAAGCTTAGGCTAGTCAAAGATTCATATTTTATCTCACTTGGTCATACATATATCATCACCCTTACCTTAGCCCCATTACAACCTTGAAAATACCTCATAATGTTTGCATTGGTGATGAGCGGATAATTTATACGCTTTTTGGCATTGTTTTTAGTATGTTTTTAGTATCTTTTAGTTAGTTTTTAGTATATTTTTATTAGTTTTTAGTTAAAATTCACTTTTCTGGACTTTACTATGAGTTCGTGTGTTTTTCTGTGATTTCAGGTATTTTCTGACTGAAATTGAAGGTTCTGAGCAAAAATCTGATTCAGAGACTGAAAAGGACTGCAGATGCTGTTGGATTCTGACCTCCCTGCACTCGAAGTGGATTTTCTGGCGCTACAGAAGCCCAATTGGCGCGCTCTCAACGGCGTTGGAAAGTAGACATCCTGGGCTTTCCAGCAATATATGATAGTCCATACTTTGCCCAAGATTTGATGGCCCAAATCGGCGTAGCAATTCGGCCTCAGAAATTCCAGCGTTAAACGCCGGAACTGGCATAAAACTTGGAGTTAAACGCCCAAACTGGCATGGAAGCTGGCGTTTAACTCCAGAAAAGGTCTCTACACGAAAATGCTTCATTGCTCAGTCCAAGCACACACCAAGTGGGCCCGGAAGTGGATTTTTCTGTCATTTACTCATTTCTGTAAACCTTAGGATACTAGTTTACTATTAATAGGACCTTTTGACATTGTTCCTGTATCTCATGACATTTTTACACGTTTCTTTGTGTACATTCCACGGCATGAGTCTCTAAACCCCATGGTTGGGGGTGAGGAGCTCTGCTGTGTCTTGATGGATTAATGCAATTACTACTGTTTCTTATTCAATCATGCTTGCTTCGATTCTAAGATATCACTTGTTCTTAACCCGGATGAATGTGATGATCCGTGACACTCATCATCATTCTCAAACTATGAACATGTGCCTGACAACCACCTCTGTTCTATTTTAGATTGAGTAGATATCTCTTGGATTCCTTAACCAGAATCTTCGTGGTATAAGCTAGAACTGATGGCGGCATTCAAGAGAATCCGGAAGGTCTAAACCTTGTCTGTGGTATTCTGAGTAGGATTCAATGACTGAATGACTGTGACGTGCTTCAAACTCCTGAAGGCGGGGCGTTAGTGACAGACGCAAAAGAATCACTGGATTCTATTCCGGCCTGATCGAGAACCGACAGATGGATAGCCGTGCCGTGACAGGGTGCGTTGAACATTTCCAATGAGAGGATGGGAGGTAGCCACTGACAACGGTGAAACCCTACATACAGCTTGCCATGGAAGGAGCCTTGCGTGTTTGATGAAGAAGACAGTAGAAAGCAGAGATTCAGAAGATGGAGCATCTCCAAAACCTCAACCTATTCTCCATTACTGCAATACAAGTAACCATTTCATGTTCTTTTGCTTTTTACAATCAATCCTGATAATTTCTGATATCCTGACTAAGATTTACAAGATAACCATAGCTTGCTTCAAGCCGACAATCTCCGTGGGATCGACCCTTGCTCATGCAAGGTATTACTTGGACGACCCAGTGCACTTGCTGGTTAGTTGTGCGGGATTGCAAAAGTGTGATTGCAATTTCGTGCACCAAGTTTTTGGCGCCGTTGCCGGGGATTGTTCGAGTTTGGACAACTGACGGCTTATCTTGTTGCTTAGATTAGGACTGTTTATTTTTGTTGGTTTAGAGTCTTTTAGTTGAGTCTAGTTTCATATTTTAAGTTTGGTGTCTTTTGCATGCTTTTATTTTTCTCTTAATTTTTGTTTTTGCATGTTCTCAGTCCCTTTTTGATTCATAAAAATTCTAAGTTTGGTGTCCTCTTTGTGTTTTTCCTTTAAAATTTTCAAAAATTAGTGTTTGATTTTCTAAAAATTTTAAGTTTGGTGTCTTTTTGTGTTTTTCTCTTTCCTCTTTTCAAAATCAATCTTTTTCATAAAAATTTTTCAATCATATCTTTTTAATTGCTGTTTCAAATCTTTTTTTACTAATTGACTCAGTTCTCAATTTGCTTTGATCTTATTTTCCTTTTGATTTTCGAATTTTTTATTTTATTTTCCTTTTGTTTTATTTTATTTTATTTTTTTTCGGTTATTTCAAAAAAAAAAAAAGAAGAAAACAAACAAAATTTATTTCTTTGCAATCATTATCATTTCCCTTTTGTCCATTATGGACTTAAGTGGAATTAATCAGTCCAAAAAGACTCTGGGGTCATATGCTAACCCCATTACAGCTGCATATGGGAGTAGCATCTGCACACCTCCCATCAAAGCAAGCAGCTTTGAGCTAAATCCTCAACTCATTGTCATAGTGCAGCAAAATTGCCAGTATTCCGGTCTTCCACAGGAAGAACCTACTGAGTTTCTGGCACAGTTCTTACAAATTGCTGACACAGTACATGATAAAGAGTTGGATCAGGATGTCTATAGACTATTACTATTTCCATTTGCTGTAAAAGATCAAGCTAAAAGGTGGTTGAATAACCAGCCTACAGCAAGCATAAAGACATGGAAACAGTTGTCAGACAAATTCCTAAATCATTTCTACCCTCCAAAGAGAATGACACAGCTAAAGCTGGACATCCAAGGCTTTAAACAAGAGGATAATGAATCCCTTTATAATGCCTGGGAGAGGTACAGAGGTATGCTTAGAAAATGCCCCTCTGAAATGTTTTCAGAGTGGGTACAGTTAGACATCTTCTACTATGGGCTCACAGAAAAAGCTCAGATGTCTTTAGACCACTCAACTGGTGGATCTATACACATGAGGAAGACAATTGAAGAAGCTCAAGAGCTCATAGACACTGTTGCTAGAAACCAATACTTATATTCTAGCAATGAGTTCGTTCCAAAAGAGGAAGTCATGGCATTAATCACTGATCCTAATCCTCAAGAACAGATGAATGAGCTTAATCAACAATTACTCCTGATGACAGAACAGTTAGCAGAATTTAAAGAGATGCTCTATGAAACTAAAGTTGCTAACAAGAGCATAGAACTACAGTTGAATCAGGCAAAACAGCAAATATCTAAACAGATAACAGAGGAGTGTCAAGCAGTTCAACTAAGGAGTGGGAAGACACTGAACACCACTGCTCAAAAGAGCAAAAAGCCAAACAGGGAACAAATGACAGAGGATAACCAAACCACTGTTCAAAATCCCTCTGAGGACAGTAAGAGCCCGGAGAGGAATGTCATTGGCGTTCAAACGCCAGAAAGGGAAGGAAAGTTGGCGTTAAACGCCCATTCCTTGCCCAGTTCTGGCGTTCAAACGCCAGAAAAGGAAGAGAAGTTGGCGTTTAACGCCCAAACTTCAACCATTCCTGGCGTTCAAACGCCAAGGGAGGATCAGACACCTGAGAGTGCTGACAGTAATCCCTCTAAAAAGGCTTCTTCAACCACTTCTGTAAGGAATAAACCTGCAGCATCTAAGGTTGAAGAATATCAAGCCAAGATGCCTTATCCTCAGAAACTCCGCAAAGCGGAACAGGATAAGCAATTTGCCCGCTTTGCAGACTATCTAAGGACTCTTGAAATAAAGATTCCGTTTGCAGAGGCACTTGAGCAAATACCTTCTTATGCTAAGTTCATGAAGGAAATCTTAAGTCATAAGAAGGATTGGAGAGAAACTGAAAAAGTGTTTCTCACTGAAGAATGCAGTGCAGTCATTCTGAAAAGCTTACCAGAAAAGCTTCAAGATCCTGGAAGCTTTCTGATACCATGCACATTAGAAGGCACTTGCACCAAGACAGCTCTATGTGATCTTGGAGCAAGCATCAATCTAATACCTGCATCCACCATCAGGAAGCTTGGGTTGACTGGAGAAGTCAAACCAACCAGGATATGCCTCCAACTTGCTGATGGCTCCATTAAACACCCATCAGGCATAATAGAGGACATGATTGTCAAGGTTGGGCCATTTGCCTTTCCAACTGACTTTGTGGTGCTGGAAATGGAGGAGCACAAGAGTGCAACTCTCATTCTAGGAAGACCTTTCCTAGCAACTGGACGAACTCTCATTGATGTACAAAGAGGGGAAGTAACCCTGAGAGTCAATGAGGATGAGTTCAAGTTAAATGCTGTAAAAGCTATGCAGCATCCAGACACACCAAATGACTGCATGGGCACTGACATTATTGACTCTCTGGTAGAAGAGATCAATATGGCTGAAAGCCTAGAATCAGAGCTTGAGGACATCTTCAAGGATGCTCAACCTGATCAAGAAGAACTAGAGGAAGCAAAGGAATTTTCGAAAATTCCTCAGGAGGAGGATAAACCTCCCAAACCTGAACTCAAACCTTTACCACCATCCCTGAAGTACGCATTTCTGGGAGAGGGTGACACTTTTCCAGTGATTATAAGCTCTGCTTTAAATCCACAGGAAGAGGAAGCACTGATTCAAGTGCTAAGGACACACAAGACAGCTCTTGGGTGGTCCATAAGTGATCTCAAGGGCATTAGCCTAGCTAGATGCATGCACAAGATCCTGTTGTAGGATAATGCCAAACCAGTGGTCCAACCACAGAGGAGGCTAAATCCTGCCATGAAGGAGGTGGTGCAGAAAGAGGTCACTAAATTACTAGAGGCTGGGATTATTTATCCTATTTCTGATAGCCCCTGGGTGAGCCCTGTCCAAGTTGTTCCCAAAAGGGAGGCATGACAGTGGTTCATAATGAAAAAAATGAACTGGTTCCTACAAGGACAGTCACAGGGTGGCGCATGTGTATTGACTACAGAAGGCTCAACACAGCCACCAGAAAGGATCATTTTCCTTTACCATTCATAGACCAAATGCTAGAAAGACTAGCTGGTCATGATTACTACTGCTTTTTGGATGGCTATTCAGGCTACAACCAAATTGCAGTAGATCCTCAGGACCAAGAGAAGACAGCATTCACTTGCTCTTCTGGCGTGTTTGCCTACAGAAGGATGCCTTTTGGTCTGTGCAATGCACCTGCAACCTTTCAGAGGTGCATGCTCTCTATCTTCTCAGATATGGTAGAGAAATTTCTGGAAGTCTTCATGGATGACTTTTCAGTGTATGGAGACTCATTTAGCTCCTGTCTTAATCACCTAGCACTTGTCTTGAAAAGGTGCCAAGAGACTAACCTGGTTTTAAACTGGGAGAAATGTCACTTTATGGTGACTGAAGGAATTGTCCTTGGGCACAAAATTTCAAGCAGGGGAATAGAGGTGGATAAGGCAAAGGTAGAGGTAATTGAGAAATTACCACCACCTGCCAATGTTAAGGCAATCAGAAGCTTTCTGGGGCATGCAGGATTTTACAGAAGGTTCATAAAGGATTTTTCGAAAATTGCAAAACCTTTAAGTAACCTGCTAGCTGCTGACACACCATTTGTGTTTGACACACAGTGTCTGCAAGCATTTGAGACCCTGAAAGCTAAACTGGTCACAGCACCAGTCATCTCTGCACCAGATTGGGCATTACCATTTGAATTGATGTGTGATGCCAGCGATCATGCCATTGGTGCAGTGTTGGGACAGAGGCATAACAAACTTCTGCATGTCATTTACTATGCTAGCCGTGTTCTAAATGATGCACAGAAGAATTACACAACCACAGAAAAAGAATTACTTGCAGTGGTTTATGCCATTGACAAGTTTAGATCCTACCTAGTGGGATCAAAGGTGATTGTGTACACTGACCATGCTGCTCTTAAATACTTACTCACAAAGCAGGATTCAAAACCCAGGCTTATAAGATGGGTGTTGCTTCTGCAAGAGTTTGATATAGAAATAAGAGACAGAAAAGGGACAGAGAACCAAGTAGCTGATCATCTGTCCCGAATAGAACCAGTAGCTGGGGCGTCCCTCCCTTCTACTGAGATCTCTGAGACTTTCCCAGATGAGCAACTCTTTGCCATTCAGGAAGCTCCATGGTTCGCAGATATTGCAAACTATAAAGCTGTGAGGTTCATACCCAAGGAGTACAACAGAGTGCAAAGAAAGAAATTAATTTCAGATGCCAAGTACTACCTCTGGGATGAACCATATCTCTTTAAGAGATGTGCTGACGGAGTGATCCGCAGATGTGTACCCAGAGAAGAAGCACAAAGGATCCTATGGCATTGCCATGGATCACAGTATGGAGGGCATTTTGGAAGTGAGCGAACAGCCACTAAAGTCCTCCAGTGTGGCTTCTACTGGCCTACTCTCTATAAAGACTCCCGAGAGTTTGTGCGTAACTGTGACAGTTGCCAAATAGCTGGTAACCTGCCTCACGGATATGCCATGCCTCAACAAGGGATATTAGAAATAGAATTGTTTGATGTATGGGGGATTGACTTCATGGGGCCATTCCCACCATCATACTCAAACACTTACATTCTGGTGGCGGTAGACTATGTATCTAAGTGGGTAGAAGCAATTGCTACACCCACTAATGATACCAAGACCGTGCTCAAATTTCTCCAGAAACACATCTTCAGCAGATTTGGTGTTCCCAGAGTACTAATCAGTGATGGGGGCTCTCATTTCTGCAACAAACAGCTATACTCTGCTATGGTTAGATATGGAATCAGCCATAAAGTGGCAACTGCGTATCATCCACAGACAAATGGGCAAGCTGAAGTCTCTAACAGAGAGCTAAAAAGAATCCTAGAACGGACTGTGATAGCCCGAAGAAGGGATTGGGCAAAGAGCTTGGATGATGCTCTGTGGGCATACAGAACAGCATTCAAGACTCCTATAGGAACTTCTCCATACCAACTGGTGTATGGGAAGGCCTGTCATTTGCCTGTGGAACTGGAACATAAAGCCTACTGGGCAACCAGATTCCTAAACATGGATGCACAGTTAGCTGGAGAAAAGAGATTACTTCAGCTAAATGAGCTAGAGGAGTTCAGACTCAATGCCTTTGAAAATGCAAAAATTTATAAGGAAAAGGCAAAGAAATGGCATGACAAGAAATTGTCAACCAGAGTCTTTGAGCCAGGACAAAAAGTTCTGCTCTTCAACTCCAGGCTCAAATTGTTCCCAGGAAAACTCAAATCCCGGTGGAGGGGTCCGTATGTGATCACAGGAGTGTCACCATATGGATATGTTGAGCTTCAAGATATTGATTCTGACAAAAAGTTCATTGTTAATGGACAGAGAATCAAGCATTATCTTGAGAGCAATTTTGAGCAGGAATGCTCAAAACTGAGACTTGAGTGATTCTCAGTAAAGGTCCAGCTAAAGACAGTAAAGAAGCGCTTGCTGGGAGGCAACCCAGTCATTAGGAAGTTATATGATTAGTTCTTACAGAGGCAAGCATCAAAAATGAAGGAATTCACAGAGTTACAGAAGGATTCAGCTCAAAAAGCAGAGAAAATGAGCTTACTGGCGAAAAAATGCCAGTAAGGGGCATTTTGGGCGTTAAACGCCAGAATGGGTACCATTCTGGGCGTTTAACGCCAGGAATGGTGCCATTTTGGGCGTTAAACGCCAGAATGGGCACCATTCTGGGCGTTTAACGCCAGGTGTGCAGCATCCTGGGCGTTCAGAAAAACGCCCAGTGACAAAGGATTTCTGGCGTTTAACGCCAGCCAGGGCACCTGGCTGGGCGTTAAACGCCCAAAAGGGGCAACAAATGGGCGTTAAACGCCAGAATGGGTGCCATTCTGGGCGTTTAACGCCAGCAAGGTGGGGGGGCCACAATTTTGTTTTCAAATCAAATTTTTTCAAACTTTCCTTTTCTCACCCATACTTTTCTACAAAATCACACTTCAATCATTCATCATTCACTTTCAAATCTTCAAAAATCAAAACCATTCTTCAAATTTATTTCAAATCAATTACAAACATTGTTCAAAAATTTTACCCTTTTCTCAATTTCTTTCCATATCTTCTCAAATATCCTTTCAAATTTCTCTCTTTTTTTCGAAAACTCCCCTCCCCACCTTATAAATACACGTTTGGCTCCCTCATTTCACCACACCATTCGAATTTCCTCTTCCTCCCCCTCTCTTCTCTCTTTTCTTTTGCTTGAGGACAAGCAAACCTCTAAGTTTGGTGTGCTTTTCCGTGATCACTAAAGCCAAGATTCATCAATATCATGGCTCCTAAGGGAAAACAAACCAATTTAAGAGGCAAGAAAGAGAATAATCCAAAGAATCTTTGGAATCAAGAGAAGTTCTTAACTAAAGAACATGAAGACCATTATCACAAAATAATGGGTCTGAGGTCAGTGATCCCGGAAGTTAAATTTGATCTGAAAGAAGATGAATATCCGGGGATCCAAGAGCAAATTCGAAACAGAGGATGGGAAGTTCTAACCAATCCTGAGACAAAGGTTGGAAGGAACATGGTTCAGGAATTCTACTTAAATCTGTGGCTGACAGATAAGCAGAGAATGACTGGAACCGCTTACCATACCTACAGAACTATGGTCAGAGGGAAAGTTATGTACTTTCATCTGGACAAAATAAGAGAAATCTTCAAGTTGCCTCAACTGCAAGATGATCCTGACTCCTTTAATAGGAGGATGGTGAGAGTAGATAAAGGGTTGGATCAAGTTCTAGAGGGCATATGCCTCCCTGGAACTAAGTGGATAACCAATTCTAAGGGTGTCCCTAACCAACTCAAGAGGGGAGACCTCAAACCAATTGCAAGAGGTTGGCTAGACTTTATTGGGCGTTCCATATTGCCCACTAGCAACCGTTCTGAGGTTACAATCAAGAGAGCAGTGATGATTCATTGCATTATGCTTGGAAAAGAAGTGGAGGTCCATCATGTGATTGCTTGTGAGATTTACACAATTGCAAATAAAAATTCCACTGAAGCCAAACTGGCTTACCCAAGCTTAATCTCCTTGCTCTGTAAAGAGGCTGGGGTGAAGATGGGAGTAGATGAATTCATACCCATTGAACATCCAATCACCAAGAAGTCAATGGAAGGACAAATGCAAGAAAACTCTATCAAAAGGAGGGTGCAGGAGTTCCTCCCTGAATTTCCTGAAATTGGCTACTGGGCCAGCCTAGAAGCATCTATCACCAAGTTGCAAGAAATTATGGAGCAACTTAGGGAAGAACAGCAGAATCAGAACTGCATGCTCTGCAAATTGCTGAAGGAACAAGAGAAGCAGGGGCGTGAAATCCAAGAGATGAAACGCCAAAAGCTCTCCTCTCAAGCTGAGGGAGCATCCACTTCTCAAAATCAAGGTTGTTGAGTCCTAACTCTGTGAAAACCTCTATCATTAGGAGCCTATTCTTTTTTGTTTTTTTTGTTTTTCTATTTTTAGTTTCATCTTATATTTATTTCCTGAGTCTTGTTCTTAATTCATAATTAATAAAATTTAAAGTTTATGCCTTAAAAGCTATGAATGTCCTATGAATCCATCACCTCTCTTAAAAGAAAAATGCTTAATCACAAAAGAACAAGAAGTACAGGATTTCAAAATTTATCTCTGAAACTAGTTGAATTAGTTTGATGTGGTGACAATACTTTTTGTTTTCTGAATGAATGCTTGAACAGTGCATATGTCTTTTGAATTTGTTGTTTTAAGAATGTTAAAATTGTTGGCTCTTGAAAGAATGAGGAGAAAGAGAACTGTTATTGAGGATCTGAAAAATCATCAAAATTGATTCTTGAAGCAAGAAAAAGCAGTGAAAAAAAAATTTCGAAAAAAAAGAGAAGAGAAAAAGAAAAAGAAAGAAATAAAGTTGTGAACCAAGGCAAAAAGAGTGTGCTTAAGAACCCTGGACACCTCTAATTGGGGACTCTAGCAAAGCTGAGTCACAATCTAAAAAGGTTCACCCAATTATGTGTCTGTGGCATGTATGTATCCGGTGGTAATACTGGAAGACAGAGTGCTTTGGGCCACAGCCAAGACTCATACACTAGCTATGTTCAAGAATCATTATACTTAACTAGGAGAATCAATAACACTATCTGAGTTCTGAGTTCTCATAGATGCCAATCATTCTGAACTTCAAAGGATAGAGTGAGATGCCAAAACTGTTCGGAGGCAAAAAGCTACTAGTCCCGCTCATCTAATTGGAACTATGTTTCTTTGATATTTTGGAGTCTATAGTATATTCTCTTCTTTTTATCCTATTTTGATTTTCAGTTGCTTGGGGACAAGCAACAATTTAAGTTTGGTGTTGTGATGAGCGGATAATTTATACGCTTTTTGGCATTGTTTTTAGTATGTTTTTAGTATCTTTTAGTTAGTTTTTAGTATATTTTTATTAGTTTTTAGTTAAAATTCACTTTTCTGGACTTTACTATGAGTTTGTGTGTTTTTCTGTGATTTCAGGTATTTTCTGACTGAAATTGAAGGTTCTGAGCAAAAATCTGATTCAGAGACTGAAAAGGACTGCAGATGCTGTTGGATTCTGACCTCCCTGCACTCGAAGTGGATTTTCTGGAGCTACAGAAGCCCAATTGGCGCGCTCTTAACGGCGTTGGAAAGTAGACATCCTGGGCTTTCCAGCAATATATGATAGTCCATACTTTGCCCAAGATTTGATGGCCCAAATCGGCGTAGCAATTCGGCCTCAGAAATTCCAGCGTTAAACGCCGGAACTGGCATAAAACTTGGAGTTAAACGCCCAAACTGGCATGGAAGCTGGCGTTTAACTCCAGAAAAGGTCTCTACACGAAAATGCTTAATTGCTCAGCCCAAGCACACACCAAGTGGGCCCGGAAGTGGATTTTTCTGTCATTTACTCATTTCTGTAAACCTTAGGATACTAGTTTACTATTAATAGGACCTTTTGACATTGTTCCTGTATCTCATGACATTTTTACACGTTTCTTTGTGTACATTCCACGGCATGAGTCTCTAAACCCCATGGTTGGGGGTGAGGAGCTCTGCTGTGTCTTGATGAATTAATGCAATTACTACTGTTTCTTATTCAATCATGCTTGCTTCGATTCTAAGATATCACTTGTTCTTAACCCGGATGAATGTGATGATCCGTGACACTCATCATCATTCTCAACTATGAACATGTGCCTGACAACCACCTCTGTTCTATTTTAGATTGAGTAGATATCTCTTGGATTCCTTAACCAGAATCTTCGTGGTATAAGCTAGAACTGATGGCGGCATTCAAGAGAATCCGGAAGGTCTAAACCTTGTCTGTGGTATTCTGAGTAGGATTCAATGACTAAATGACTGTGACGTGCTTCAAACTCCTGAAGGCGGGGCGTTAGTGACAGACGCAAAAGAATCACTGGATTCTATTCCGGCCTGATCGAGAACCGACAGATGGATAGCCGTGCCGTGACAGGGTGCGTTGAACATTTCCAATGAGAGGATGGGAGGTAGCCACTGACAACGGTGAAACCCTACATACAGCTTGCCATGGAAGGAGCCTTGCGTGTTTGATGAAGAAGACAGTAAGAAAGCAGAGATTCAGAAGATGGAGCATCTCCAAAACCTCAACCTATTCTCCATTACTGCAATACAAGTAACCATTTCATGTTCTTTTGCTTTTTACAATCAATCCTGATAATTTCTGATATCCTGACTAAGATTTACAAGATAACCATAGCTTGCTTCAAGCCGACAATCTCCGTGGGATCGACCCTTGCTCACGCAAGGTATTACTTGGACGACCCAGTGCACTTGCTGGTTAGTTGTGCGGGATTGCAAAAGTGTGATTGCAATTTCGTGCACCAATTGGTATACTAAATTTTTGTTGATTGGTTAGATGAAGAACAAAGTTTTAGAAAGCATGACTAGGGAAGATGTGAGTGAATTAACCCTAGACACTTGAGAGAGTTAGAGTGATATACACTACTAGTAAGGATTCAATGCTTGATTCTATGTTCCCTGCTTTTTATGAGCTATCTTCTTACAAGTTTACTTGACTTTACTGTATGATTTGAATTAGTGGAATCTGATTTATATTTGTCTTGGAGAACTTGTTTATTTTCAACCAAGTATGCAGAACCATCTTAGCATATAGTTGCATTCATATATAGGTTGCATTTCATGAGTCTTACTTCCCCCATTCATTCATTTTGTCTCCTTGAGCTTAGCATGAGGACATGCTAATGTTTAAGTGTGGGGAGATTAATAAATCACTATTTTATGGTTTATCTTGTGCTCAATTGAGTGGTTTTTATCAAGTCTTTGCACACTTATTCATACTAGTTGCATGGTTTTACATTTTCCTTCCTAATTCTGTGCTATGATTGAAAACATGCTTCTTTGGCCTTAAATTGCTATGTTTAATCCCATCTTATTACCATTTGATGCCTTGATATGTGTGTTAAGTGATTTCAGAGTTTACAGGGCAGGAATGACTTAGAGGATGGAGAGGAAGCATGCAAAAGTGGAAGAAATACAAGAAATAGAAGGAATTGCTAAAGTTGTCCAGCCTGACCTCTTCATACTTAACTGACCATAACTTGAGCTACAGAGGTTCAAATGAGGCGGTTCTAGTTGTGTTGGAAAGCTAACATCCGTGGCTTCGAAATGATATATAATTTGACATAGTTGTCACGCTGTTAGGCGATGTGAACGCATGGATCACGCGTACGCGTGACCTGGAGAAAATTCAATCCACGCGTACGCGTGACAGTGCCACATGCTGGATGTATCAGAAATTATTGGGGCAATTTTTGGGCTGTTTTCGACCCAGTTTTCGGTCTAGAAAACACAGATTAGAGGCTACAGAGTGGGGGAATTCACATCATACATTCATTATTCACAATTTTAGGTTTTAGATGTAGTTTTCTAGAGAGAGAGGCTCTCTCTTCTCTTTTAGGGTTTAGGATTTAGGATTTCTTCTTCTTCTCAATTCCAAGTTCAATGTTCCCTTAATTTAGTTTCTCTTCTACTTTTATTTATTCTAGTATTCTAGTTTATCTATTTCCCTTATTGATTACTTTATGTTGCTATTTGGTTTATGAATTCCATGTTAGAATTGATTTTCTTATTTAATGTAAATTGAGGTATTTCATATTTATGATTTTAATCTAGCTTTTACATTCTTAGCTTTGGTTGAGTAAATGGTGACACTTGAGTTATCAAACTCCTTTGTTGATTAATAATTGAAATTTACTGGTTGATTTGGATCCCTCTAAAGCTAGTCTTTTCTCAAGAGTTGACTAGGATTTGAGAAATCAAATTGATTAGTCCACTTGACTTTCCTTTATTTAGTAAGGGTTAACTAAGTGGGAGCAATAAACAATTATCATCACAATTGATAAGGATAACTATGATAGGATTTCTAGTTCTCATACCTTGCCAAGAGTTTTTCTAGTTATTAATTTACTTTCTTGCCATTTAATTTCCCTGTTCAACCTTTCAAAAATCCCAAAAAGATAATCTTCCATAACCAATAATAAATACACCTCCCTATAATTTCTTGAGAGACGACTCGAGGTTCAAATACTTCGGTTATAAATTTTATTGAGTTTTGTTACTTGTGACAACCAAACTTTTGTACGAAAGGATTCTTTGTTGGTTTAGAAACTATACTTTCAACAAGGATTTATTTGTGAATATCTTTACCGACAAAAAATCCGTTTGTCAATATTACGTAAAGAAAATCGAAACCATATCTTGGCCAATTTCCAATATGCCCAAAATCCCAAAATGTAGTCCAACTCAAGCCTCTAATCACCAACAATCAATCCAAAGCTCCAAATAAATGCCAACAATTACAACTTCAAGCTATATATACACATAATTTATAACCAATCAACTTAGAGTTCATCATAATCACAATTTCACAAGGTAAAGAGTTTTTTTTTACCTTTTTCGATGGCTTTTGGGGCACAGACCACCAATTGCCGAACCTTAAGTACCACCTAAACAATTAAAAATAAAAAATATATTCAAAACTAAAACCCACAAATTTGAAATTCTTAGGGCTGTAGGAAGGGAAGAAAATCTCAAAATCTTACCTATAAGAGTTAGATGAGAGTAACGGGCTCGACAAGAGCTTTGCGTAGCCGCTAACGGCACACGAATCGGAGTACCGTAGCTCGAGTTATGGCCACCGGAAGTTGTATGTGAATAGTAACACTTCTCTCTTCTCCTCTCAATTCATGCAGCTACTCAAACCCTCATGTGTGGGGAATGGATTTTCTCAATTTTTTTTTAACACTTGAAGAAGTAAAGTGTGATCTCTCATCATTAGTTTCATAAGTGAAACCAAGAATAAATATGAGAGAAAGAACAATGAAGGGTTAAAAATCATACTTTACACTCTCAATTTTTTTAACAATTGAGAGGATCCATTCCCCTTATGTGTGTGTGTTTGTGGCTGAAAGGATTCATTTATAAGTGTTATATATGTTGGACTTAGGCTCAACTTGGGCTCAATCTAACCTATTAGCGTTTTTTGCCCGTTTGACCCAACTTTGGGCCAAACCTTTAAAATTAGCGTTCGATTTTCAACTTTAATTTATTTTTTAAAATTTTCTACTGTTTTTATTATTCTCGCATAGTACCGGACATATTTAAGTCGATACTGCCGATAAATTTATCGATACTTATTTTTACACAATTTTTTTAAAAAAAATTACATTTTCCAACTTAAAAAAATCTACTAAATCCAATTATCATGTTTATATTTTTTAATTAATATTCTAAATTTTTAAAACCTATTTTAAGACCATTAATTTAATTCAATTAAACGGCTAATTAATCACGATTCTTACATGTTTAGTTTATATATGCATTTTACTTTCATTGCAATGAATTGTGTATTTACGGTTGAAACTCAAGTAAAAACTAAAATTGATGTTTATTGCAAATAAAAGAAAGAAGAAAATAAAACTTTTATTTCAATCAAATGGACAATAATTTATTATATAATCGGACTATTTTGATAATAAAGTTTTTCCAATAATTTTTTATAAATTATAAAAAGTTATATTATGGTTAATTAGTTAGGTTAAATGAAGGATTAAAATTAACCATGATAAACTAACTCATTTTAACTAATAATAATTTGACATGTAATAAGAAATAATTTATCTTTTACAATTAATAAGATTGAATAAAATTTACCTTTTTTCGAATCAATTATTTAGATGTCACCAATTTGCTATCGTGGCACTTTATATAATTTTTTGTAGTGTAAGGTACATAAAATTGTGGAAACCGGAATATGAAAATGCGGGACATCTAATTTCATTCTTCGGTCTCTATTTAATCTATTATATTTATTATATATTTTATGTATTATATATTATTAATTTTTATAATCAAAATATTATATATATTTTTTTATTATAATTAAAATTTTTCTTTTAATTAAAGAGTTCTATTTATTTTTTTACTAATTTTATAACCATAATATGTCATATATTACTCATTTTTTATAATTAAAATCAAATTTTTTTTTCTAAAATTAAAAATTTTTTTTCTTTTTTCTACTAATTTTGCAACTAAAATGTAGTACATGTCATTTTCTCATTGCAATTGAAATCAAACATTTTCCTTCAAAATTAAAGAATTCTCTTCTCTTCCTTTTCTCTTTATCTATCCCTCTTATTCTTTTAACTATTCTATCTCTTTTGTATATCATTATCAATGACTAATTACAAATTTGACAATTAAAATGTGCAACATGACATTCTTTAATTAAAATTAAAATTAAAATATAGCTATATTATATATTATATTATATTATATATTACTATCTAATTTAATAGCAAAATGTGTCACATGTCACTCTTATTAAACTTGAGAAAAAATATTTTTCTCCAAAATTAATAAATTCGCTTCGTAAATTCGCTCATCTACCCCTCCTCTCTTTTTTCTATTTTTCTCTACCATTCTCACTTTATATATAATTTATTATTTATTTATATATTATTATCTAATTTAATAACCAAATGTCTCACATGACATTCTCTTATTAAAATTGAGAGGAAATATTTTTCTCAAAAATTAATAAACTCCTTTTCTAAATTCTCTCATCTATCTCTCTCCCTTTTTTTTAATTTTTCTCTACTCTTCTCACTCTATATATAATTTATATTTTATATTTTATATTAGTAATTTGAGAAATTAAAATGTGTCATCCGATATTTTTTATTATTTTAAAATAATTTTTTTTTCAAAATTAACAAACTTCTTCTCTCAGTCTTCATCTTTATCTTTTTCTCTCTTTTTTTCTCATTCTCTATTTTTTCTATCTTTTTATTCTACAAAAAATAAAATTAACAAAATTATATAATTCAAATAAAAAATATTATTATTATATATATATTTTTTAGTTTTTTATTTAATTTTAAATTTTTCCTGCTTATCTTTCTAATCTATATTTTTATTTCTCTTCTTTCAAATATTTATTAAATATAATTTGGAGAGAATACTAATATTATGATTAAAAGTTAAAATCAAGATTTAATTGTTTAAAAGAAATTGATTTTTGAGTTAATTTTATAACTATCAATATAATTTTTTTATGCTAATATTTTTTTATATTTTTATATACATAGAGAAAAAGAATATTATTTTTACATAGCAAGTATAAAAGTTAATTATTTCTATTTGTGCAACAGGCTTAACACCTAATCAAAAGTATACAAATTAAATCGTTTCAAATTTTGGATAACGAATATTAAAATTATATTAGTAATAAATTAAACTCTTTGACATGAAAATAATAACTAAAAGTCTTATTGTTTGATTTTTTATCTACGGTGGCTTTAGTTTTCTTAGTCGACAGAGACTTTTATCCTCTATGATTTTTGGTGTTTACTACGATACGATGATAAATTCATACGTACCGATACGTTTGAAATATGGACAAGTAGTAACAAGCCATGTGGAATTTATTTTCCACGTCAGCATTTATTTTTTTTTAAATATATATTATATCACCATTTTTACTAATATATCCTTTTAATTAAATAAAAATAAAAATATATTTTTTTATTTAATTTTATAAAAAGTCTTAAACATTCTTACTTTATTTGATTAGACAAAAATACCTTTTTAAATCAATCAAATTTTAGAATTCAATTAATCCTAATTTTATAGTTTCAATTAATTTAAACAACAAAACAAAAATATATTAAAAAAAACAAAAATCAATGGTTCTTCGTCTTTTCTAATTTCCTTAATCATTCATCCCCCTCTGAAGCAGACCAAAATGACAAAATCCTAACAATAATTGACTGCATTAATCTCGATAGCTAGCCACCCACAAAATTTAAAGAACGGAGAAGGACGGCTAAACCACTGAACTGGTCAAACGCTGCGTCTTTCTGGAAGTTCTTTAAATGCCCCTTGGCCCTCCATCGTCGAACCCTGTCCAGCCGTCGTCGTCCAACGCCTCTCCCTTTCTGGCGCCTCTCCCAATGTGTCTGGTTTTGTCACTCAACAAACTTATTCCCATATGGCCAACAAGAGTAAAATAAATGAAAGGCAGATATTGAGTAAAAACCATAAAGGTATTGAAGAGATGTGGTTCTTTAGAGGATTCAAGTTACTGGACTGAGAGAATTTTTGTATAAAGAAGGCAAGCTGATCTCTGTCAGTTTTGGAGCAGGTAAACATCAATTCCTCGCTGTTCATTTTGTGCATGTTGCTTTGTGAAGAATTAGGTAAACTGGTTTATGTATTTGATTACACTTAATGTTAGTCAACTAAAGGGCCTTGTAGCAAAATGTATTGAAAACTTGCTTTTGGGTTCGTCATAAAGTTAACAGTGATTTTTAATCCAGTTATGCAGCTTTTTATTTGCTTTCATAAGTAGCTTTCTTTTTTGTTTAATGTGTTGATATTGTTGTTATTATTATGGTAGGTTGTTTATGTGTCTCCATCCTGTTTTTGTTGTTTGTATTGACAATTAGTTACCATTTATTTAATGATAGAGGATGCAATATTGTGCAGCTCCAACTGTGCAGCTAATGTTTAGTTCTCAAATGACGAAATCCACGGCTGAGAAGTTCACAGGTCACATTTTACAAGCATTTGAATCTGTCCTCGGAACATCTGTAACGATAGAAATTAGATGCGAGTCAACTAGAGATGCAGGCTCAGCTGTTCAACTTCCTCTTACATTGTCTGCTACTGATGATAGTTCGTCACACATTAGAGAATTAAGTGGTGTTGGTGTCGGTGTCGCTCAAGCTCATCCAAGGGGTGAAATCATAGAAGAAGCAGCTTCTCCAGCAGAGCACAAGAATGATGCACAGCAAGTTGATGCTCATGCAACATCTTACAGAAGTGTAGAAGGTTCAAGTATAGGGCAAGCATCAGCTTCCCAAAGAAATCCAATAGTTAAGTCTCACTTGGACTGCAAAAAGCTTAGGGAAAACTCCTACGAGTGCTTTATCTATGTCGAATGAAGTATATCTGTGTTGGTCTGGAAAACTCCTTTGCCTTTCAACATCTTAAGAAATTAGAAATATATGGATGTGAAAAGGTTGAGGTAATCTTTCCTGTTTCTGCTCTGCGATACCTACCCGAATTGGAGCGACTAGAGATAACAGAATGCCAAGCCTTAAAGCAAATCATTGAAGAGGATGTGGAGAGTAAAAGGTGGTCGAATCGTTTTCATCCGCAGCCATGCTTCCCGAAACTAGCTGCACTTTTTGTCAACAATTGTCACAACTTAAAACGTCTGTTTTGAGTGTCTGCATCAAATGATCTTCCCAATCTAAAGTTGCTCATCATATGGGGTGCCAGTGAGCTGGAAGCACTGATCAGTGACAAGAAAAGAAAGGCGAAAATTGAGCTACCAAAGCTTAAGCTTGCAGTGCTAACCTATCTATCCAGTCTTTGCCAAGAGATTGAATTGCCCAGTCTAATGCTTCGTGTTGTCCATGATTGTCCAAAACTCTCTTTGACTTCATCATTTCCTACGCTTGAGGAGTTTGAAGGAAAACTTTCTGAATTGAACAAAGGTAAGTATTCTTCTCCAATACATACTTTTTTATGCATTTTTTTTTGCCACCAAGAGGTTCATTATCTGATAGAGCCCTGATATAATTTCTTTTTGGAAGATTTGAAAATTGATGAGTTTTATAGGTGGAAGTTAGTTAAGATGGTAGGTGAAATTATTAAATCAGATAGCAGAGTTGAGGATCCTACTAAGGAAGTCACTACATACTTTCCAGTTGGCGCTGAAGATGAAACCAGAAGCACTATGGAAATTCATCAGGTATGCAATGAAACACAAGTTGAAGTGAATAATTGATGTGAAATGATATCAAGAAAGATTAACATATTTAATGTAAATTGTGATGCTAACTGTAACTGACCTTGTAAGTGAATGATTGATGTAAAAATGATATCAAGAAACATTGAACATATTATTTTAATGTAAATTGTGATGCTATGTAACTGACCTTGTTTCATATATTTGCGTTGCGTTGCGTTTGTTTTGGTTTTGTATAGAGTATTAGGAGAGACATTGGAGAAGGAGCTACTTCACATAATGGCAAGACAGTAACCCTCTCAAATCATTTACAATCAGCTAGATCAAAGTCAGACCAGTCAGTTAATTCTCGGCATAAATCATATTCACATGTAAGTTCATTTTATGCAATTTTGATGTTGAATATTCTTGTTCAACTTGTTTCGATTTATTATTTATCAAATTTTTAGTGAATATATTGATGCAATAATACGTAAGTTGCTTCCTAGCAAATTGATGAGACTAACGCTGATGCTTTTTTCTGTTACTCTTTTCTTCTTATTCTTCACAGCCAACAAATAAAAATAATGAGCATCGTCCTGTAATTGTTAGAGATTCCAAGTATGATATTCCCATCAGTTTAGTCCAAATAGGGGAGGAAGACAATAATGACCCAAAATTTGCACCTTTTGTTTCTGTTCTCGCAGAAAAACATCCTGTCACCGATGATAATTTGGTGGAGAAGGTCGTTGCCGATGTAGAAGAATCTCTAAAGATGCCTCTGAAGGACATAGCTAGTTCTGAGGCTAACTGTCTTCGCCTTCTAACTGCTCTTAAATTCTTGTCTCACCTTCCTTTAGAAGATGAAACCCTATCAAGTGGACTTAAAACAGTCATAGACTCCTTACACCAAGAATTTCCAAGCATTCTATGGTCCTTTAAACAAGCCTTTGCTGCCACGCATAGATTTGCAGTGCTTGAAGAAAAGAAGAGATGCATTATGGAAGAGCTGAGTCATCAAAACGAGAAAGCCTATGAGATGCAAGAAACTGTGAAGGAAGGAATCATAAGGCTGGGGAAAGAAATAGAAGACTGTGAAGCTGAACCGTCATCTCTTGAAGAGGAAAAGAAGCAATGCATTTTCAAAAGTACAAGGGTGAAAAAGGAATCTGAGAGTGTGAGGAGAGACATTCCCCAAATGGTGTGGAATATCAAAGAAAAGCTAAGCAGCAATTATTTGAGGTCAATTATAAATGGTCAGCTTTGTGTAGTCAATTTCAGCTTAACCACATGGTTGCCAGAAGACCCTCTTAAGGATTCTTCATGATCATTTATTTCTGCTTTTATTTTCTTTGTGAATTTTCCAAATGTATATTCCTCCTTTATTACTGTACTTAGTATCATTTTTTTTTATAACTACTGATTTGGTGTAATGCTTGTTGTTTGAAGTCAAGTACACTTCCCAATGGTTTGAATAATCCAAAACTTTCACTTGTAATGGTCTTCCACCTGTTAAAAATGAATGTCTTCTTTTTCAAGAAGAAACACTTGCATAGTGCCAGAAATTTTGTTGCTTCTAACACAGTTAATAATGTCTTTGTATGCATAATAACTCCATTACAGCACCACGAATAATTGCAGAAATTAAACTCAAGAACCGGTTCACAAAGGATAGAACCAATACAGCTAATTCTTAGAAAATTTTGTAGTAGTGAAGTTCATTAGCAGCAAAGATTTTCTTTTGTCAGCCAGCAACTTCAAAGACATGATTTTGCAAATTTTAGTCATTATTTTGCTCATCAAATTTAAGCAAACCATAGTGCTTGCTTAAGGTGTGTTTCTCGAGTTAAGCTTTCCATTAACATTGTATGCACCTATATAAACCAATAGCACTCATGATTCATGAAATACTTTGAACTTGTTTCAAATCTCTAGAAAGCCTACAATAATCTGAACAAAAATGTTTGCAAAGAAAATACAATATGGATCTTCTGAAGAAGCACATTTATAGCGAAATTGTTGGAGAATATGGATCTTCTGAGTTCAGTGAACTCTTGAAGAACTTGGATATCCTCGGGTGAAATGAGACCCGACGAGTTTGGAGGCACATTGAGTAGCAAGTGACAATTTCGACCAACCGACTTATAGTATATTTCAAGCAGATTGATTGCAAACTTTGGAAGTTCTGAAAGATGGCAAAACCAACCAGGTCTGATTGAGACATCACAGAGGGCAGGTATCCACTCATGACCAGCCGGATCTCCCTCGGCCGCATATCTGTTAGAAACAAAGAAAACATTGAACAATCTGAGACAAGGCATAACAAAGCATAGAGCTTAAAGCGTAGGAATTTAAGTAACCCACCGAGGATCATTGTAAATGCCACCAATTGGAGTGAGTGGAGTTGTAAATAGACCAACAAGTAGAGGCAACAAGACCAAGTTCATTCCAACCCACCTAGTGTCAGGACGAGCATCAGAAAATATAATGGCGGCGGGCTGAAGCTGGTGAATGAGATGGACGGTGGTGGAACAGAGCTGCACGATAACGACGGAGGCTTCGAAGCTCGTTTCGGCGACGGCGGCGGGAGATGGACGGAGGTGAGGGAGTGAGATCGATGACGGATAAAGAAAGGAGGGGCTCGAGGGTGATGGGAGGGATGGGTTCGCGTTTAGCTGTTATGTGGAGCTAAGGTTGCTGGGTTGGGTAATTGGCTAGAGCATCCCAGCAAAACCTTCAGAGAGAGACAGAGAAAGAGGATAAGAAGAGGAGAGAAGAAGATGAAGAAGACTGAAACCTTCAGAGCCATGAACCAAAAGGTTTTTGAATCCACATAAAGAATAATTTTGGTTTTTTGTTTTTTTAATATGTTTAACATAGATGAAGAACAATTTTGATTTTTTGTTTTTTTAATATGTTTTTGTTTTATTGTTTCAATTATTTGAAATTATAAAATTAGGATTAATTGAATTCTAAAATTTAATTAATTTAAAATGGTGTTTTTGTCTAATTAAATAAATGAAGGATATTTAAGTCTTTTTATAAAGGGTAGTGCTAGGGAGTCAATGGCCTAAGCGTACAATGTGTACAATGTACTAAATCTTTGGTCCATAAATAAAATGAACATCACTCATACTATCCAGAATAATCATCCGGATACCAGGGATAATAAACATCTCATACCTTTCGGATCTAGAACTCTAATACCATATCATGAATCCACTCATCCCAAAAGCGTAACCTGACAGGACAATGTAACATTAATGGTCATATCTCTAATACTTCCTAAACCTCTATTGTATACATTGTACGCTTAGACTATTGGCTTTCTATACTTTTCTTTTTATAAAATTAAATAAATAAATATTTTTTATTTTTATTTAATTAAAAGGGTGTTTTAGTAAAAGTGGTGATATATTATATATTTTAAAAAAATAAAATTAAATGCTGATGTGAAAAATAAATTCTACATGTCTTATTGTTATTTATCTATATTTTAAACATATCGGTATGTATAAATTTATCATCGTACCATACCAAACACCATAATTTTTTTGTAAAAGTAATTTAATTTTATAATATTTTATGTCATAATATATAATGTCAAGATAAAATCAACGCAACTTTAAAAAATTTATATTTTCGTAATGTAATTATGAGTAAAAATATTAGTTCTATATAATTCTAAAATGAGTATTGAGTACTATATTATCATAAAGATTAGCGTTCATAAACGAAATAAATGGCACTCATATGTAAGTAAACTATGTAAATTTATATATATACCAGAATGAAAATGTAAGGAGGAAAAGGTTGATATTGTATTCAAAATAGAAAATGCCTAAAATTGTGGAAACATGGAACTTGTAAATGCGAAGCAAGTAAGCCTCCTATGTTAATTTCATATTGAACTTGCACCTCATGCAGAGTCGTGTAGTGTGAAACTAGTGCCAAAGGGTCTTAGCTTAAATTCACTTTTAGTCATTCTGCCAGTGAGTTTATCTTGTTAGTTCCTTTTATATGTATTATCTTTGGTAGTTGCTTTGCTATCTATATATAGCAATTAAAATCCTCAATGTATTGGTAGAACAATCAAGATTATGTTTAGAAAGGAGACTAACACTAAAAAATAAAGACTGAATTAATTTTTTTATTGTGTTTAGTGTAAAATGTATTGGATTGAGGTATGTCTTAATCTTATTTTTTGTTTAAGATAAATATAAAAATTAAAAAATAAATTTGGATTTTAAAAAGTTAAATGAAAGTTGTTCATACTTTGACTCAACGCTAAGGCCTAAGTCCATGTAGCGAGATCCAACCCACTACTTTGACTCCTCAATATACCGACCTCCTCTTTAGAGGTCGGTGCTCCCCACGACTTGCTCTAAAGAAGTCGGAAGCAGAGATTAGCTGGCAGATAATAACTGCCCCTAAAATCTCTCAATCCACTTCTAGAAGCTCTATCGTAACCTCCCTAAGATAAAGGGACGGTTATCCACCCTAAAAGGTGGAACTACTCCAACGGTGGTTATTGGTTCACCACTATAAATATACTGACATCCCTCAGGTATCTCTAAGTCCCAATACTCTCTAGACCTGTTCACACCCTTGCTAACTTAGGCATCGGAGTGTCTTTGCAGGTACCACCCCCCATTCTCCCACACTCACAAGTCGGAAGGAGTCTCTAAAGGCGTTAACCCGCCCAAAGGCTTCCTCCCTCATATGATTGGGCCAACCTAACGAGTCCAGCCCATTACCTCCGGTTACCCAACGTAACATTGGCGCCGTTGCCGGGGACCCGAGGGATCAACCCATAATGGCGGACAACTCACCAGAAGATGGTCATACAGCGTCTGATTCTGAGTAAGAAAATCCAAATATCGGAAACAATGATGCAGACCTAACCCTTCATCAAGGAACCAGCGACCAACATATATAAGGCACCTCTGGGCTCAAAAACCCAAAGGTAAACTCCTCGGAAGGACGAGAATCCGAAAAGGAAGGGCCACCCCATGCGGCCGAACTAATGGGGCTGGTCCACGGCCACCAAGGTCATCTGGAGCAACTAGAACAGGAACTAGAACGACAGCGAGAGGCAGAACGGAACCTCCGGGAGGAAATAGAACAACGAAAAGAGTTGGAAGAAAAACTCACAAAACTTGAATCCTCCCTTAAAAGTCGGAACTCCCGCGGCGACCGAGAAGAGTCGCCCCTGGGAGGAGAGGACCTGTTCAGCGATGACATAATGAGGGCGAAGGTTCCAAGAAACTTCAAAAGCCCTGATATGAACCTCTATGATAGAACCACAGACCCGAAGCATCATTTAAGCAATTTTAAAAGTCGGATGTATCTGGCTTATGCTTCTGATGCAACACGTTGCAAGGCTTTTCCGACCACCCTGTCGAAAGTGGCGATGAAATGGTTCAATAGCCTCCCTCCAAGGTCGGTTACCAGCTTTGAGGACCTCTCAAGAAAATTTCTAATGCGATTCTCCATCCAGAAGGATAAAGTAAAACACGCACCAAGCCTCCTGGGAGTTAAACAGGAGGTCGGGGAACCTCTGCGTGATTACATGGAAAGGTTCAACAAAGCGTGTTTGGAAATTCAAGATCTGCCCACAGAGGCAGTTATCATGGGATTAGTAAATAGACTTAGAGAAGACCCCTTCTCTCAGTCCATATCAAAAAGGCACCCGACCTCTTTGAGCGATGTACAGGAGAGAGCGGAAAAGTACATCAACATGGAGGAAAATGCCAAACTACGGGAACCCAGCTGGCGACTGGGGCCCCCTCACTCAGCAAAAGAAAAAGAAAAGGAGCCAAAGAAAAAAGAGGAGGTCGGCCCCGACAGACCTAGGAGATATCACTCCTACACTCCTCTGAAAGTCACCCTAGTAGATGTGTACAGAGAAATCTGCAACACTGAAAGATTGCCGCCTCCCAGACCCATTAAAAATAAAAAAGAGGGGAGTCGCAACGACTACTGCGAATACCATAAGATATATGGTCACCCAACAAATGATTGCTACGACCTCAAAAATGTGATAGAAAGGTTGGCCAGGGAAGGCCGACTTGATAGATATCTCACGAATAGGTCGGACAATCATGGAAAAAGAAAGCGAGATGATGAAGACAGAAGAGACCCGCTGCCACAAACTCCCGAGAGACACATACATATGATCTCTGGAGGATTCGCGGGAGGGGGACTCACCAAATAATCTCGCAAAAGACACCTGAAGCGAGTTTATCAAGTAGGAAACGATTCTCCCAACCTCCCAACCATCTCGTTCACCAAAGAGGACGGGCAGGGGATCGTACCCGGGAATGACAACCCGGTGGTGATAACCATGATCTTGGCAAATGCCAACCTCCACAATACTTTTTAAGCCTGCATTCGACAAGTTAGGGTTGGATGAAAGGGAGCTAAAAGCTTACTCGGACACCCTATATGGATTAGGAGACATGCCAATAAAGCCATTGGGATACATCCCCCTGCACACAACCTTCGAAAAGGGGGAAAATTCTAAAACTCTGAGCATTGACTTCATCATCATTGATGTCGGATCGGCGTATAACTCCTTAATCGGCAGGACTACGTTAAATCGGCTCGGAGCAGTGGTGTCAACTCCTCACCTTTGCATGAAATTCCCAACACCTAAGGGAATAGCGACGGTATGAGGAGACCAAAAATTGGCAAGAAAGTACTACAACGAAAGCTTAAACCTCCGAGGAAAGAGCAAGAAAGTCCACACTATAGAACTCGGGGGAATCAAAGCAAGGGAAGAACTGCAACCACAACCGGGTGGAAGAACCAAAGAGGTTCAAATCGGAAAAGAGGAAGAAAAAAGAACCAACATAGGGGCCATCCTAGACGAAGGTCTGAAACAAAGACTAATAAAGCTCCTACAGCAAAATTCTGACCTCTTCGCTTGGAAAGCTTCCGACATGCCAGGGATAGACCCCCGACTCATGTCCCACAAGCTTTCGGTACACCCCGGATCACGAACCGTACAGCAGCGCAGGCGTAAGCTCGGTGCAGAACGAGCTCAGGTGGTGGAAGAGCAAGTACAATCCCTCTTGGAAGCCAACTTCATCCGAGAGGTCAAATACCCGGCATGGCTAGCAAATGTAGTGCTAGTTAAAAAGCAAAACGGCAAGTGGAGGATGTGCGTCGACTATACCGACCTGAATAAAGCATGCCCCAAAGACCCGTATCCACTCCCCAGTATTGACACCCTAGTAGATGCAAGCTTAGGGTATCAATACTTGTCGTTTATGGATGCTTACTCGGGATACAACCAAATCCTGATGTACAAGCCAGATGAGAAAAAAACTTCATTCATCACACTTAGAGCAAATTACTGCTACGTGGTGATGCCATTTGGGTTAAAAATACCAGGGCCACGTATCAAAGGTTGATGAATAAAGTGTTCGCCCCCCACCTTGGGAACTTAATGGAGGTCTACGTAGATGACATGCTGGTAAAAACTAAGGAGGAAGCAGACCTCCTGACAGACCTCTCGCAAGTTTTAGACACCGTAAGGTCGCATGGGATGAGACTAAATCCCACAAAATGCACCTTCGCGGTGGAGGCAGGAAAGTTTCTAGGGTTTATGCTTACACAAAGGGGAATCGAAGCAAACCCCGATAAATGTAAAGCTATATTGGAAATGAAAAGCCCGACTTGCCTGAAGGAGGTTCAGCAATTAAATGGAAGGCTTGCCACCCTTTTCAGGTTCCTGGCGGGATCGGCACTAAGATCCCTTCCACTATTTTCCCTATTAAGAAAAGGATGCCAGTTCGAATGGACTCCGGAGTGCGAAGAAGCTTTCCTAGAGTTCAAAAAGTTCTTGAGCCAGCCTCCAATCCTGACCTGACCCGTAGTCGGGGAAGAGCTCGTTCTATACTTGTCAGTAGCAGACAAAGCTATAGCATCAGCTCTAGTATGGGAAGATGAAGCCGAGCAGCATCCTGTATACTTCACCAGCAAAGGTCTACAGGGTCCAGAACTAAAGTATCAAAAACTTGAAAAGTTTGCATACTCCTTAGTAGTGGCCTCACGCCGATTACGGCCGTATTTCCAAGCACACACGATAAAAGTCCGAACGAACCAGCTCATAAAGCAGGTCCTTCAGAAGACGGACATTGCGGGGAGAAGGGTTCAGTGGAAAATCGAGCTCTCCGAGTTCGACTTGAAATACGAAGCCAGAACGGCAATAAAAGCTCAATGCCTCACCGACTTCCTTGTAGAATACGCGGGAGACCAAAAGGAAAAATTCACTACATGGAAGTTATATGTAGATGGGTCCTCCAATAAAGCTGGAAGCGGGGCAGGCATAATATTGGTCAGCGAAGGGGGAACGCAAATAAAAGTTTCCCTCAAGTTCGAGTTCCCAACCTCCAACAATCAGGCTGAATATGAAGCCTTGATTGCAGGGTTAAAACTGGCAGAAGAAGTCGGTGCGACCAAAGTAATAATATTCAGCGACTCTCAGGTGGTGACCTCCCAAATAAACGGAGAATATCAGGCCAAAGATCCTAACATGAAAAAATACTTGGACAAAACCTTGGAGCACCTTAGGCACTTCGAAGAGACCGAGGTAAAGCATATAACTCGGGATCTCAACAGCAGGGCAGACGCCCTCTCCTAGCAAGTACCAAACTAGGAGGAAACAACAGAAGCCTGATCCAAGAAACTCTCCCTGAACCCTCCGTGGACAAAACGGAGGTTGCTCAAGATGTCTTTGAAATCACCGGGTTAGACCTCGGATGGATGAAGCCCTTTGTCGAATACCTGAAATTTGACATCCTCCCCAAAGAGGAAAAAGAGGCCAAGAAAATCCGGAGGGAAGCACAAAACTACACGCTGGTGAAAAATATCCTCTACAAAAGGGGGATATCAACACCATTACTAAAGTGCGTCCCGACCTCAAAGACAACCGAGGTGCTAGAAGAGGTACACAATGGGATCTGCGGAAATCACCTTGGAGCAAGGTCGTTAACTAAGAAGGTAATCTGAGCTGGATTCTACTGGCCGACCTTACAAAAAGACTCCATGAAATTTGTGAAAAAGTGCCAGCCATGCCAAATGTACGCAAACTTCCATGTAGCCCCTCCCGAGGAACTCATTAGCATAACTTCCCCATGACCCTTCGCAAAATGGGGATTGGACTTACTAGGACCATTCCCACAAGCGCCGGGGCAAGTAAAATATCTAATAGTGGGAGTGGATAGAAGCAGAACCATTGGCCACCATCACCGCTCAGAGAAGTCGGAAATTCCTCTACAAGAACATTATCACCAGGTATGGGGTACTTGATGAGCGGATAATTTATACGCTTTTTGGCATTGTTTTTAGTATGTTTTCAGTATGTTTTAGTTAGTTTTTATTATATTTTTATTAGTTTTTATTTGAAATTCACTTTTCTGGACTTTACTATGAGTTTGTGTGTTCAGGTATTTTCTGGCTGAAATTGAGGGACCTGAGCAAAAATCTGATTCAGAGGCTCAAAAGGACTGCAGATGCTGTTGGATTCTGACCTCCCTGCATCCGAAGTAAATTTTCTGGAGCTACAGAAGCCCAATTGGTGCGCTCTTAATTGCGTTGGAAAGTAGACATCCTGGGCTTTCCCGCAATGTATAATAGTCCATACTTTTCCCGAGATTTGATGGCCCAAACAGGCATTCCAAGTCAGCTCAAGAATTCTGGCGTTAAACACCGGAACTGGCACAAGAATGGGAGTTAAACGCCCAAACTAGCACAAAAGCTGGCGTTTAACTCCAAGAAAAATCTCTACACATAAAAGCTTTAATGCTCAGCCCAAGCACACAACAAGTGGGCCCGGAAGTGGATTTTTATGTCATTTACTCATCTTTGTAAACCCTAAGCTACTAGTTCTCTATAATTAGGACCTTTTGCTATTGTATTTTCATCTTTGGATCAATCTTGGGATCTTGGTTCTTCTGGTTCCCTCTCTGGGGCCGAAGCCAATGATCACCATTATCACTTATATATTTTCAACGGTGGAGTTTTTACACACCATAGATTAAGGTGTGGAGCTCTGCTGTACCTCGAGTATTAATGCAATTACTATTGTTCTTCTATTCAATTCAGCTCATTCTTGTTCTAAGATATTCATTTGCACCCAAGAACATGATGAATGTGATGATTATGTGACGCTCATCATCATTCTCACTTATGAACGCGTGCCTAACAACCACATCCGTTCTACAAGCAAACAAGGCTTGAATGTTTATCTCTTGGATTCCTTAATCAGAATCTTCGTGGTATAAGCTAGAATTGATGGCGGCATTCAAGAGAATCCGGAAGGTCTAAACCTTGTCTGTGGTATTCTGAGTAGGATTTAAGGATTGAATGACTGTGACAAGCTTCAAACTCGCGATTGTGGGGCGTTAGTGACAGACGCAAAAGAATCACTGGATTCTATTCCGACATGATCGAGAACCGACAGATGAATAGCCATGCTGTGACAGAGCGCGTTGAACATTTTCACTGAGAGGACGGGACTGTAGCCATTGACAACGGTGATGCCCAACATACAGCTTGCCATGGAAAGGAGTAAGAAGGATTGGATGAAGACAGTAGGAAAGCAGAGAGACGGAAAGGACAAAGCATCTCCATACGCTTATCTGAAATCCTCACCAATGAATTACATAAGTATCTCTATCTTTACTTTATGTTTTATTCATTAATCCTCCATAACCATTTGAATTCGACTGACTGATATTTACAAGATGACCATAGCTTGCTTCATACCAACAATCTCCGTGGGATCGACCCTTACTCGCGTAAGGTTTATTACTTGGACGACCCAGTACACTTGCTGGTTAGTTGTGCGAAGTTGTGATAAAGAGCTGAGATTGCAATTGAGCGTACCATGTTGATGGCGCCATTGATGATCACAATTTCGTGCACCAAGTTTTTGGTGCCGTTGCCGGGAATTGTTTGAGTTTGGACAACTGACGGTTCATCTTGTTGCTTAGATTAGGTATTTTTCTTCAAAATTTTTCAGAATGAATTATAGAGTTTCAAGGTGATGTTCCTATCATCACCAAAGCTGATTGATTCTCATCAATTTAGCTCTTGAATGTAATGTCCTGCTGAAGCTTGGCTAGCCATGTCTAATCTTATTAGACTACGACTTTAGACTAATATTGCATGATTCTTGGAATTCTTATTAAAAGTTTTGATCCTCTTTATTTTCTTTTTCCACATAATTTTCGAAAAATCCAAAAAAATTACAAAATCATAAAAACCAAAAATATTTCTTGTTTGAGTCTAGTATCTCATTTTCAGTTTGGTGTCCATTGCATGTTTCTGTTCTTCTTGTATTTTTCGAATTCAGTCATGTGTCTTCATTGATCTTCAAGTTGTTCTTGATGATTTTCTTACTCTGATCTTTAAATTCTCTTGTCTTGAGTGTTTTGTTGTGTCTCATATGCATTCTCAATTTGTTAGTATCAATAGTATACAAACTTCTAAGTTTGGTGTCTTGCATGCATTGTTTATTTGATTTTAGTTGCATTTTGATTATTCCTCATCATAAAAAAAATTCAAAAAATTTTTTTATTTGTGTCTTTTCAAGTCAATAATACAGAGAATTGAAGATTCAGAACATTCAGCAGAGGAATTACACAGAAAAAGCTGGGCGTTCAAAACGCCCAATGAAGAAAGAAAACTGGCGTTTAAACGCCAGCCAGGATACCTGGCTGGGCGTTTAACGCCCAAAAGGGTAGCATTTTGGGCGTTAAACGCCAGAATGGATACCATTCTGGGCGTTTAACGCCAGGATGGCAAAAGAGGGAAGATTTTGTTTTTAATGCAAATTTTTTTCAAGTTTTCATAATTTTTCAAAATCAAATCTTTTTCAAATCATATCTTTTCAATCATATATTTTCAAAATCAATTTCTTTCCACTTTCAAAAATACTTGCTAACAATTAATGATTTGATTCAACATTTCAGGTATGTTGCCTTTTCTGTTGAGAAAGGTTTAATGTCTGAATCATATCTTTTAAATTTCTTGTTAGCCAAGTCATTGATTTTAAAAATCAAATCTTTTTTAAATTGTTTTTCAATCATATCTTTTCAATCATATCTTTTTAAAACTATATCTTTTCAATCATATCTTTTCAATCACATCTTTTTCAAAATTAATTTTCAATCATATCTTTTTGATTTCTAATTTCAAAATCTTTTTCAAAAATCACTTAATTTCTTTCCCACTCTTAGTTTTTGAAAATCATCAATCAATTTTCAAAATTCTTTTAAAATCTTTTACTTTAATTTCAAAAAAAATTTCTTCCCCTCTTCTCGCATCCTTCTATTTAGGGACTAACACTCCTCCTCAATGCACAATTCGAACTCTATCTTTCTTGATAAGTTTGAATTCTTCCACCTCTTCCTTCTATTTTTCTTTTCCTCTGACACCTCAAGGAATCTCTATACTGTGACATAGAGGATTCCATATTTTCTTGTTCTCTTCTCTTTCATATGAGCAGGAGCAAAGACAAAAGCATTCTTGTTGAGGCTGACCCTGAACCTGAAAGGACCTTAAAGCGAAAGATAAGAGAAGCTAAAGCACAACTCTCTGTAGAGGACCTAACTGAAATCTTCAAAGAAGAAGAACCCATGGCAGCCGAAAACAACAACAATGCCAACAATGCAAGGAAGGTGCTTGGTGACTTTACTGCACCTACTCCCGACTTCTATGGGAGAAGCATCTCTATCCCTGCCATTGGAGCAAACAACTTTGAGCTTAAGCCTCAATTAGTTTCTCTAATGCAACAGAATTGCAAGTTCCATGGACTTCCATTGGAAGATCCTCATCAGTTTTTAGCTGAATTCTTGCAAATCTGTGACACTGTCAAGACCAATGGGGTTGACCCTGAGGTCTACAGACTTAATTTATTCCCTTTTGCTGTAAGAGACAGAACTAGGATATGGTTGGACTCACAACCCAAAGAAAGCCTGAATTCTTGGGAAAAGCTAGTCAATGCCTTCTTGGCAAAGTTCTTTCCACCTCAAAAATTGAGTAAGCTTAGAGTGGAAGTCCAAACCTTCAGACAGAAGGAATGTGAATCCCTCTATAAAGCTTGGGAAAGATACAAATAATTGATCAGAAAGTGTCCTTCTAACATGCTCTCTGAATGGAGCATCATAGGTATCTTCTATGATGGTCTATCTGAACTGTCCAAGATGTCATTGGAAGCTCTGCTGGAGGATCTCTTCATCTGAAGAAGACGCCTGCAGAAGCTCAAGAACTCATTGAAATGGTTGCAAATAACCAATTCATGTACACTTCTGAAAGGAATACTATGAACAATGGGACGAATCAGAAGAAAGGAGTTCTTGAGATTGATACTCTAAATGCCATATTGGCTCAGAACAAAGTATTAACTCAGCAAGTCAATATGATTTCTCAAAGTCTGTCTGGAATGCAAGATGCACCAGGCAGTACTAAGGATGCTTCATCTGAAGAAGAAGCTTATGATCCTGAGAACCCATCAATGGAAGAGGTGAATTACATGGGAGAACCCTATGGAAACACCTATAATTCTTCATGGAGAAATCATCCAAATCTCTCATGGAAGGATCAACAAAGACCTCAACAAGGTTTCAACAACAATAATGGTAGAAGAAACAGGTTTAGCAATGACAAACCTTTTCCATCATCTTCTCAGCAACAGACAGAGAATTCTAAGCAGAGCCACTCTGACTTAGCAACCATGTACTCTCTGATCTAATCAAAACCACTCAAAGTTTTATGACTGAAACAAGGTCCTCCATTAGAAACTTGGAGGCACAAGTGGGTCAGCTGAGTAAGAAAGTTACTGAACTCCCTCCTAGCACTCTTCCAAGCAATACAGAAAAGAATCCAAAAGGAGAGTGCAAGGCCATCAACATGGCCGAACTTGGAGAGGAGGAAGAGGCAGTGATCGCCACTGAGGAAGACCTCAATGGACGTCCACTGGCCTCCAATGAGTTCCCTAATGAGGAACTGTGGGAATCTGAGACTCACACTGAGACCATAGAGATTCCATTGGAATTACTTCTGCCATTCATGAGCTCTGATGAGTATTCTTTCTCTGAAGAGGATGAAGATGTCACTGAAGAGCAAGTTGCTAAGTACCTTGGAGCAATCATGAAGCTAAATGACAAGTTATTTGGTAATGAGACTTGGGAGGATGAACCCCCTTTGCTCACCAAAGAAGTGAATGACTTGACTAGGCAGAGATTACCTCAAAAGAGACAGGACCCTGGGAAGTTCTCAATACCTTGTACCATAGGCACCATGACCTTTGAGAAGGCTCTGTGTGACCTAGGGTCAAGCATAAACCTCATGCCTCTCTCTGTAATAGAGAAGCTAGGGATCTTTGAGGTGCAAGCTGCAAGAATCTCACTAGAGATGGCAGACAATTCAAAAAAACAAGCATATGGACTTGTAGAGGATGTTCTGGTAAAGGTTGAAGACCATTACATCCCTGCTGATTTCATAGTCCTAGAGACTGGGAAGTGCATGGATGAATCCATCATTCTTGGCAGACCCTTCCTAGCCACAACAAAGGCTGTGATTGATGTTGACAGAGGAGAATTGATCATTCAAGTGAATGAAGAATCCTTTGTGTTTAAGGCTCAAGGATACCCCTCTATAACCATGGAGAGGAAGCATGAAGAGCTTCTCTCAAAACAGAGTCAAACAGAGCCCCCACAGTCAAACTCTAAGTTTGGTGTTGGGAGGCCACAACCAACTTCTAAGTTTGGTGTTGAACCCCCACATTCAAACTCTAAGTTTGGTGTTGGGAAGTTCCAACATTGCTCTGAATATATGTAAGGCTCCATGAGAGCCCACTGTCAAGCTACTGACATTAAAGAAGCGCTTGTTGGGAGGCAACCCAATGTTATATTTATCTATTTTTCTTTGTTATTTTATGTTTTCTATAGGTTGATGATCATAGGAAGTCACAAAATCAATTAAAAAAGCAAAAACAAAATAAAAAATAGAAAGAAAAATAGCACACCCTGGAGGAAAACTTGCTGGCATTTAAACGCCAGTGAAGACAGCAAGATGGGCGTTTAATGCCCAGTCTGGCACCATTCTATGCGTTTAACGCCAGAAAGGGGCACCAGACTGGCGTTTAACGCCAGGAATGGGCAAGAAACTGGCGTTAAACGCCAGAAATGGGCAACAGCCCGACGTTTAACGCCAGGATTGGCAGAAGGAGCATTTTTTGTACGTCACTTGGTGCAGGGATGAGTTATCCTTGACACCTCAGGATCTGTGGACCCCACAAGATCCCCACCTACCCTACCACTCTCTCTCTTCTTCACCCATTCACCAATCACCTCAACACCTCTTTCCCAAAAACCCCTCACCTATCAAATCCCACCATTCTCTTCACCACTCACATCCATCCTTCATAAAACCCCACCTACCTCACCATTCAAATTCAAATCACTTTCCCTCCTAAACCCACCCATAATGGCCGAACCCTACCCCTCTCTCCACCCCTATATAAACTCATCTTCACTCCTTCATTTTCACACATCCTACACACTACTTCTCCCCCTTGGCTGAAAAACAAAGCCACCTACATCTCCTCTATTTCTTCTTTTTCTACTATCTTCTTTCTTCTGTTGCTTGAGGACGAGCAAACCTTCTAAGTTTGGTGTGGTAAAAGCATTGCTTTTTGTTTTTCCATAACCATTTATGGCATCTAAGGCCGGAGAAACCTCTAGAAAGAGGAAAGGAAAGGCAAAAGCTTCCACCTCCGAGTCATGGGAGATGGAGAGATTCATCTCAAGGGTGCATCAAGACCACTTCTATGAAGTTGTGGCCATGAAGAAGGTGATCCTCGAGGTCCCTTTCAAACTCAAAAAGAGTGAATATCCGGAGATCCGACATGAGATCCGAAGAAGAGGTTGGGAAGTTCTTACCAACCCCATTCAACAAGTCAAAATCTTAATGGTTCAAGAGTTCTATGCCAATGCATGGATCACCAAGAACCATGATCAAAGTCTGAACCCGAACCCAAAGAATTGGCTTACAATGGTTCGGGGGAAATGCTTAGATTTTAGTCCGGAAAATGCAAGGTTGGCATTCAACTTGCCCATGATGCAAGGAGATGAACACCCTTACACTAGAAGGGTCAACTTTGATCAAAGGTTGGACCAAGTCCTCATAGACATTTGTGAAGAGGGCGCTCAATGGAAGAGAGACTCAAGAGGGAAGCCGGTTCAACTGAGAAGGCATGACCTCAAGTCCGTGGCTAGGGGATGGTTGGAGTTTATCCAACGCTCAATCATTCCCACTAGCAACCAGTCCGAAGTTACTATAGACCGGGCTATCATGATTCATAGCATCATGATTGGAGAGGGAGTAGAAGTTCATGAGGTTATATCCCAAGAACTTTATAAGGTGGCAGACAAGTCCTCTACCTTGGCAAGGTTAGCCTTTCCTCATCTTATTTGTCACCTCTGTAATTCAGTTGGAGTTAACATAGAGGGAGACATCCTCATTGATGAGGACAAGCCCATCACTAAGAAGAGGATGGAGCAAACAAGAGATCCCACTCATCATGAAATCCCGGAGATGCCTCAAGGGATACAATTTCCTCCACAAAATTATTGGGAGCAAATCAACACCTCCCTAGGAGAATTGAGTTCCAACATGGGACAACTAAGGGTGGAGCACCAAGAACATTCCATCCTCCTCCATGAAATTAGAGAAGATCAAAGAATCATGAGAGAGGAGCAACAAAGGCAAGGAAGAGACATTGAGGAGCTCAAGCACTCCATAAGATCTTCAAGAGGAAGAACAAGCCGCCATCACTAAGGTGGACCCGTTCTTTAATCGCCTTGTTCTTTATTTCTCTGTTTTTCAAATTTTTATGCTTATGTTTATCTATATTTGTGTCTTATGATCATTAGTGTCTTAGTGTCTATGCCTTCAAGTTATGAATGTCCTATGAATCCATCACCTTTCTTAAATGAAAAATGTTCTTAATTGAAAAAAGAGAAGAATTGCATGAATTTCGAATTTTATAACAAATTAATTATCTTGATGTGGTGGCAATACTTTTGTTTTCTGAATGTATGCTTGAACAGTGCATATGTCTTTTGAATTTGTTGTTCATGAATGTTGGCTCTTGAAAGAATGATGGAAAAGGAGAAATGTTACTGAGGATCTGAAAAATCATCAAATTGATTCTTGAAGCAAGAAAAAGCAGTGAATTCCAAAAAAAAAAGAGAAAAAAGAAAAAGCAAGCAGAAAAAGCCAATAAGCCCTTTAAACTAAAAGGCAAGGGTAAAAATAAAAAGTATCCAAGGCTTTGAGCATCAGTGGATACGAGGGCCCACAGGAATAAAATCCTGGCCTAAGCGGCTAAACCAAGCTGTCCCTAACCATGTGCTTGTGGCATGAAGGTGTCAAGTGAAAACTTGAGACTGAGCGGTTAAAGTCGTGATCCGAAGCAAAAAGAGTGTGCTTAAGAACCCTGGACACCTCTAATTGGGGACTCTAGCAAAGCTGAGTCACAATCTGAAAAGGTTCACCCAGTTATGTGTCTGTGGCATGGATGTATCCGGTGGTAATACTGGAAAACATAGTGCTTTGGGCCACGGCCAAGACTCATAAAGTAGCTGTGTTCAAGAATCATCATACTTAACTAGGAGAATCAATAACACCATCCGGATTCTGAGTTCCTATAGAAGCCAATCATTCTGAACTTCAAAGGATAAAGTGAGATGCCAAAACTGTTTAGAGGCAAAAAGCTAAAAGCCCCGCTCATCTAATTAATACTGATCTTCATAGATGTTTTCGGAATTCATTGTACATTCTCTTCTTTTTATCCTATTTGATTTTCAGTTGCTTGGGGACAAGCAACAATTTAAGTTTGGTGTTGTGACGAGCGGATAATTTATACGCTTTTTGGCATTGTTTTTAGTATGTTTTTAGTATGTTTTAGTTAGTTTTTATTATATTTTTATTAGTTTTTATTTAAAATTCACTTTTCTGGACTTTACTATGAGTTTGTGTGTTTTTCTGTGATTTCAGGTATTTTCTGGCTGAAATTGAGGGACCTGAGCAAAAATCTGATTCAGAGGCTCAAAAGGACTGCAGATGCTGTTGGATTCTGACCTCCCTACACTCGAAGTAGATTTTCTGGAGCTACAGAAGCCAATTGGCGCGCTCTTAATTGCGTTGGAAAGTAGACATCCTGAGCTTTCCAGCAATGTATAATAGTCCATACTTTGCCCGAGATTTGATGGCCCAAACAGGCGTTCCAAGTCAGCTCAAGAATTTTGGCGTTAAACGCCGGAACTGGCACAAGAATGGGAGTTAAACGCCCAAACTGGCACAAAAGCTGGTGTTTAACTCCAAGAAAAATCTCTACACATAAAAGCTTCAATGCTCAGCCCAAGCACACAACAAGTGGGCCCGGAAGTGGATTTTTATGTCATTTACTCATCTTTGTAAACCCTAAGCTACTAGTTCTCTATAATTAGGACCTTTTGCTATTGTATTTTCATCTTCGGATCAATCTTGGGATCTTGGTTCTTTTGGTTCCCTCTCTGGGGCCAAAGCCAATGATCACCATTATCACTTATGTATTTTCAACGGTGGAGTTTCTACACACCATAGATTAAGGTGTGGAGCTCTGCTGTACCTCGAGTATTAATGCAATTACTATTGTTCTTCTATTCAATTCAGCTCATTCTTGTTCTAAGATATTCATTTGCACCCAAGAACATGATGAATGTGATGATTATGTGACACTCCTCATCATTCTCACTTATGAACGCGTGCCTGACAACCACTTCCGTTCTACAAGCAAACAAGGCTTGAATGTTTATCTCTTGGATTCCTTAATCAGAATCTTCGTTGTATAAGCTAGAATTGATGGCGGCATTCAAGAGAATCCGGAAGGTCTAAACCTTGTCTATGGTATTTTAAGTAGGATTCAAGGATTGAATGACTGTGACGAGCTTCAAACTCGCGATTGTGGGGCGTTAGTGACAGACGCAAAAGAATCACTGGATTCTATTCCGACATGATCGAGAACCGACAGATGAATAGCCGTGCTGTGACAGAGCGCGTTGAACATTTTCACTGAGAGGACGGGTGATAAACCCCATTTGTAGGGTTTATCTTGTATTGATTTTTAGGGATTTTATCACCTTTTACCCACATTTATTCAAGAAATAGCATGGTTTTCTATATTCTCCTTTAATTGTGCTTGAATGTGAAAACATGCTTTTTAGGTCTTAAAATAGCTAAATTTAATTCACCTTGATTCCATTAGATGTCTTGATATGTTTGTTAATTGATTTATGGTTTAGGAGGCAAAGATTGGATCAAGGGAATGAAGAAAGAAAGCATGAAAAGTTGGAGAACTTATGAAGAAATGAAAGAACCGGAAAGCTGTCAAGCCGACCTCTTTGCACTTAAATGACCATAACTTGAGCTACAGAAGTTCAAATGATGCAGCTTCAGTTGGGTTGGAAAGCTAACATCCGGGGCTTCAAAACGATATAAGATTTGCCATATTTGCATCGCGCATAGAGGCGTGCACGCGCACGGTACGTGGACGCACCGATGGTGGCACATGACCCACTTAATGCAACACGTGGCCAGCGATTTTAGAAGCCTTGTGGGCCCAATCCAACTCATTTCTGATACTATTTAAGCCAAGGATTGAAGGGGGAATCAACATACTTTACATACTTTTGATCATTAGTCATAGTTTAGTTTTGAAGTAGTTTCTAGAGAGAGAAGCTCTCTCTTCTCTCTAGAATTAGGATTAGGATTAGGTTTAGTTCTTAGATCTAGATTTTAATTCATCTTCTTCTACTTCTATCTTCTCAATTCCTTGTAGTTACATTCACCATTCTTCCATTGTTTTGTTGCAATTTCCTTTATATTGTTCTTATGTTTTGTTGTAGATCTACTATTGTTCATTCCATTTTCTTTCAATTCAATAAGAGGTAATTCATAATAATTGTTCTTCCTTGCTTTTCTATTGTTGATCTCTTGCCTTTGTAGTTAGATCTCTCTTTAATTCTTGCAATTTATGTTGTTTACTTTTATTGCCTTTTATGTGTTTGTTGAAATGCCTCTTCTAGATATAGTATAGATTTTGTTCCTTTTGGCCTAGGTAGAGTAATTAGTGACACTTGAGTTATCTAATTCCTTTGTTGATTGGTAATTGGAGAGATTGCTAATTGGTTTGGAGCGCACTAAAGCTAGTCTTTCCTTGGGAGTTGGCTAGGACTTGTGGCTCAAGTCAATTCATCCACTTGACTTTCCTTTATTTAGTAAGGGTTAACTAAGTGGTAGCAATGAACAATTCTCATCACAATTGAGAAGGATAACTAGGATAGGACTTCTAATTTTCATACCTTGCCAAGAGCCTTTTATAATTGTTAGTTTATTTTCATTGCCATTTACTTTTCATGCTTCTTATCCAAAACCCCAAAACACATTTCTAACCAATAACAAGACACTTTATTGTAAATCCTAGGGAGAACGACCCGAGGTTTAAATACTTCGGTTTATAGATTTTAGGGGTTTGTACTTGTGACAAACAAATTTTTGCATGAGAGGATTATTGTTGGTTTAGAGACTATACTTCAACGAGATTTCATTTGTGAAATTCTAAACCGTCAAAAATGTAATCATCAAAAATGGCGCCGTTGCCGGGGAGTTGCAATGGTGTTATGTTATTGGTTATTGTACATATGTGAATATTGTAAATAGCTTGTCTTTTGCTTGTTTACTAGATTTTGTTAGTTTTATTTTGTCTTTCCATAATGAATTCTCCCTATGGCTATGAGTTTGGTTCTAGTTTTGTTGTAGGAAATGTGCACCTCAATGATGACACTCATTATGGATGGAACCAACAAAGATGGGAGGAGCCTCATGGAATTGATCACTCCTATTGGCAACAACCTCCGGATACTTATAGGTATAATCCCCATCCTAATGCATGTCAATTTAACGGCTATGATGACTCTTTTTGTGACACTCAACAACCACCATCATATGCCTATGAATCTCATCCTCAACATGAACCTCAACCATTCTCACAAGCCTTTCATTACCAAACACCGCCCTATGATCCATATCCATCATATGACCAAACCCCCATACCATACTCTTATGACCATTATGAGCAAGAACCCTTAGAACTACCACAACCCTATCAAGATTACTCCCAAGAACCACCTCAATACACACAATCTCTACAACCTTACCAAGAAGAACCACCTTCCTATTATGAACCCTCTCTCCAAAATGATGAACCTTCCTACTCACCCCAAACCCCAATAGACGATCCTCTCACTTTGTTACTTCAAGGACAAGAAGCCATGAAGCGGGATACACTTGAGTTTGTGACCAATTTGACCAAGGCGGTGCATACTTTAGCCCACCAATGCTTGAATACTCAAGGTACTTCCGTGACCACATGTGAAAGTTCAAAAGAAGAGCAAAGCATGAAGGAGAAATTAGAAAATTCGGTGGAAAAGGAGGAGTCAAATTTTGTGTTGGAAAAATTAGAGGAGCCTATGATCATTGAAAAAAAGGAAGAAGTGGTTTAAGATTTAGGAGATGTTGAGAGTCCAAGGGAATGTAGCATCATGGAGCACTCTTCCAAGAAGCATGATATCGATGTTGAGGAGGGTGCGCAACCTCCAAGGCATATCATCGTTGGAGACTTGGAAGAAGCTTATCAAGAGATGGATTCAATCATGGATGAATTTCTCTCTACAATGGAATCCTCTCCCATTGGACATGAAGTTGAAATTATAGAAGAGTGTGCACAACCTCCCGTACCCTTGGTGAGCAATGAGAAAGAGAGCTACCAAGAGGAAAACGTTGGCATGGTGTATATTGAAATTGAAGAATATGAAGAGGTTGACCAAGAAATGGATTTATTCATCAATGAATTTCTATCCAAAATTGAATCACCTCCCATTAGGCAAGAAATCAAAGTTCTTGAAGACAACACCAAGCCATGTGATAAAAGGGGAAAGGTTGAAATCAAGGAAGCTCGCAAAGAGGTGGAAATACACAAAGAAGAGCACAAGGAAGTGGACCTTGCATTGTCTAAGTGTGGGGAAGCCTCCCTTCCCAAGTTACCATCCAATATGACATTTAAGTGGGTGAAATCTCTATCTCTAAGCTTTAATTTCTCACTTGAATATGGTTTGATTGAAACGGATGGACAACTTAGAGCTCTTTGTGGAATTAAAAGCAAGAATGAGTTGTGTAGTGGTTGCAAGTTAGGAATTAGGCTCATTAAGGTCAAAGCTTCAAGGTATAGGAACGATGATTGGAAGAATGCCACTTTACAAGGGTCTCGACGGAAGGCTTGGTATGTTAAAGAGAATTCTATATGTCAACCACCCGGAAAGAGAGAGTATGAAGACTAAATCGAAGACGGGTGCGAAAACAAGATATGGGATCCCGGTTCGCTATGTGAAGACCAACTATGGGGACTCATATCTTGGGTAGAACTTTGCCCAAGCTTGATGAAGATGGTTGGAAATTCTGTCAACCAATTGAGAAGCAAAGATCCTTGGAGATTCAAGGATGAGTACAAACATAAGCCACCATGACAATAAGCTCCTCAAAATCTCCAACTTAAGGACTTGAAATAAAGTGCTAGGTGGGAGACACCCCACCATGGTAAACTCTTTCCATCCTCTTTTAATTTTGTTTAATAAGTGATTTGAGTTGCCATTGTAGGTAGATTTTCATTTCATATTGATTTGTTTGTAAAGATTGGTTGTTAGTATATTGTATTCATTAGTAGTAGATGAATAAATCCTAAAATCAAATTGCATTTTTGTGAATTGTTTGATATTTGATTGAATAAAGAAGAGTTTTAGACATTATAGGGAGCTCTTGGGCATTTTTTTTTGCTTTTTGGGCAAAAAAAAAAAAGGCATCGGCGCGCTGGCACGCTGTGCGCGCGCGCGCGGATTGCACTTCTGCAACTTCTACTACAAAAACCAGAGAGTTGTGCGCGCTTTGTGCTAGCATTGTGCTGGGAGCACAACCTCATCCACGCGTAAGCGCACTGTGCGTGTGCACGGATTGTCCCTGCTGCATCCACGCGTAAGCGCGCTGTGCGCGCGCGCGCGGATTTGCACCCTGCTTTTCTCCTTCCTCCTTTCTCCTTCTTTCCTCTTCTCTTCTTCTTTCTTTCTATTTTTTTTTTCTTCTTCCTCTCTTAGAAATTTTTTTTTCTCTTTTAATATAAATGAAAAAAAATTTTTTTTAATAAAAAAATAATAATAATAATAAATAAATAAATAAATAAAATACTAAAAAAACAAAAAAACAAAAAAAAAATTCTCTCTTTTCCTCCATTTTCTTTTATTGCATTTGCTTATTTTCATTCATTGTATTTTAATTTTGTTTTTTCTACCTTGTTCTCATTTTATTTTCTAAGTTTTCCATTTTAATAATGGTGTTGAACTTTCCTACTCAATTGTTGAGACTTTCTTACATTATTTTGGTGCTTCTTGACTTGTTTGATATTGTTGGGTGATGAAAATTTTAAATCAATGCTTTCTCTTGTATGACTCTTGTGTCTTTGTGCATTGATATGACCTCATATTGTCTTTCATGACCCACTTCTTCTCATTTGAACTTGATGCCCAATACACTCTTCATGCTTTAACTTTACTCTTGCATCGAGCTTAATGATATACCTTAGCTTACATTGTTTTCTCACTCACATGCTTAGCTAACATGTAGTAGGGAATCATACTCTTATTTGGCATTAGCCCCCGCCTATGTTTTAATTGCCTTGATATCTTTGTTATAGGCTTCATTTTCTTTCTTTCTTTCTTTCCTTTTGGGTTGGCCACCAATACGGAAGGAAAGGAAAGTTTCTAAATGGGGCAACAAACAAGTCATCCGCACAACCTTTTGAAGGAGCTCATCAATTGTAGCAACCCGTCCACCTTGCTCTTCCTTGCATGCACCGAGGACGGTGCAATCTTCAAGTGTGGGGAGGTCATCCGACCGATCTCCATGGGTAACAATTTCCTTTTCAACACCAATGTTAGCTAGCTGTTGCATTTGCATGATAGGTTGCATGTTAGTTAGAATTTGTACATATTTTACTACCTTCTTCTTATTAGGACTACTTGGTTAGAGTGATGATTTCTTTCCCAAGAAACCGTTTTAGGGCAACCTACCAATTTGAAAATTTTTTGTGGAACTTGCTTGAAAGAATTTATTTTGGAACATGGTTTTTGAGCTAAGAACACAAGCTTGTGAGATTTGAGCCTAATGGCGTGGTTACATCTTATAACCACTTATTTTCCATTCTTGTGTGTATTATTCTCTCTCTATGATCGTGATCTTTGATTTGTTTGATTCTTTATGTCCATTATTTTGTGTATTCATGCATTTATATGATTGAGGCCATCATTTCATTTAGCTCACTTACCCAAATGACCTTACCTTTTATCTTCCTTTGTTAGCCAAATTTGAGCTTATGATTAACCCACTTTGTCCTTAATTTTAGCACATTACAAGCCTTAAAGCGAAAAAATAATAAATGTCCTTAATTTGGATCTTTGATCGGCTTAGGCTAGTATGTGTGAGTATCATTCAAGTGTGGGAACCTTGGGACATTGGGTGAAAAAAAGGGTAGTTTTGTATTATTAGTGTAAATATTGGGAATTGGGTACATACTCATGTATTGATCAAATGTAAAACCTTATGCATTGATGCTCTTGTATATAAAAAAAATGAGAAAAAGAAAAGAAAAAGAAAAAAAAACAATATGGAAAAGAAAAAAATATAGAAAAAAAAAAGAAAAAAGAAAAAGAAAGAAATAAAAAAGGGGACAAAATGCCCCAAAGTAAAGCTCAAATAAAAGTCAATGCATATGTGTTGTGAAATAAAAAGAGAATGCATGAGTATGTGAAAAAGTGAAGAATGGGTAGTTAGGTTAGAACTTAATTGTATAGGATGTCATAGGTTAGGTGGGAAGTCTAAGCCTATCAAAGATTCAAACTTCAAGCTCACTTGACCAAATATGCATCCTACCTTAACCCTAGCCCCATTACAACCTAAAGAAAAGACCTCATGATAATTGTATGCGTGCATTGAATAATTGTTGATTGATTAGATGAAAAATAAATCTTGGAAAGCATGATTAGGGGAGAATTGAGTGAATCAACCAAACACCGAGCGACTAGAGTGCAAACATTTCCGGTGAGGGTTCGATGCTCAATTCCGTGATTTCCAGCTTTCATAAGCTTTCTTCTTGCAAGTCTATTTGAACTTCAATTTTTATATTTGAATTGGTAGGATTCATGAATCGTTATATGATCTTGACCCTACTTGTGCATGTATGACTTGGAGGATTGATTTATTTTTAACCAAGTAGGTAAAACCATTTTGCATTTAGTTGCATCCATTTAGATAATTGCATATAGTTTAGGTTGCATATAGTTTATTTACATTGAATAAATGTTGATACCCGTTGTTTCTCTCTTGGCTTAAGCATGAGGACATGCTTGGTTTAAGTGTGGGGAGGTTGATAAACCCCATTTGTAGGGTTTATCTTGTATTGATTTTTGGGGATTTTATCACCTTTTACCCACATTTATTCAAGAAATAGCATGGTTTTGTATATTCTCCTTTAATTGTGCTTGAATGTGAAAACATGCTTTTTAGGTCTTAAAATAGCTAAATTTAATTCACCTTGATTCCATTAGATGCCTTGATATGTTTGTTAAGTGATTTAAGGTTTAGGAGGCAAAGATTGGATCAAGGGAATGAAGAAAGAAAGCATGAAAAGTTGGAGAACTCATGAAGAAATGAAAGAACCGGAAAGCTGTCAAGCCGACCTCTTCGCACTTAAATGACCATAACTTGCGCTACAGAGGTCCAAATGATGCGGTTTTAGTTGGGTTGGAAAGCTAACATCCGGGGCTTCGAACGATATAAGATTTGCCATATTTTCATCGCGCATAGGGGCGCGCACGCGCACGGTACGCGGACGCGCCGATGGTGGCACATGACCCACTTAATGCAACACGTGGCCAGCGATTTTAGAAGCCTTGTGGGCCCAATCCAACTCATTTCTGATGCTATTTAAGCCAAGGATTGAAGGGGGAATCAACATACTTTACATACTTTTGATCATTAGTCATACTTTAGTTTTGAAGTAGTTTTTAGAGAGAGAAGCTCTCTCTTCTCTCTAGAATTAGGATTAGGATTAGATTTAGTTCTTAGATCTAGATTTTAATTCATCTTCTTCTACTTCTATCTTCTCAATTCCTTGTAGTTACATTCACCATTCTTCCATTGTTTTGTTGCAATTTCCTTTATATTGTTCTTATGTTTTGTTGTAGATCTACTATTGTTCATTCCATTTTCTTTCAATTCAATAAGAGGTAATTCATAATAATTGTTCTTCCTTGCTTTTCTATTGTTGATCTCTTGCCTTTGTAGTTAGATCTCTCTTTAATTCTTGCAATTTATGTTGTTTACTTTTATTGCCTTTTATGTGTTTGTTGAAATGCCTCTTCTAGATATAGTATAGATTTTGTTCCTTTTGGCCTAGGTAGAGTAATTAGTGACACTTGAGTTATCTAATTCCTTTGTTGATTGGTAATTAGAGAGATTGCTAATTGGTTTGGAGTGCACTAAAGCTAGTCTTTCCTTGGGAGTTGGCTAGGACTTGTGGCTCAAGTCAATTCATCCACTTGACTTTCCTTTATTTAGTAAGGGTTAACTAAGTGGTAGCAATGAACAATTCTCATCACAATTGAGAAGGATAACTAGGATAGGACTTCTAATTTTCATACCTTGCCAAGAGCCTTTTATAGTTGTTAGTTTATTTTCACTGCCATTTACTTTTCATGCTTCTTATCCAAAACCCCAAAACACATTTCTAACCAATAACAAGACACTTTATTGTAAATCCTAGGGAGAACGACCTGAGATTTAAATACTTCGGTTTATAGATTTTAGGGGTTTGTACTTGTGACAAACAAATTTTTGCATGAGAGGATTATTGTTGGTTTAGAAACTATACTTCAACGAGATTTCATTTGTGAAATTCTAAACCGTCAAAAATCTAATCATCAACGGACTGTAGCCATTGACAACAGTGATGCCCAACATACAGCTTGCCATGGAAAGGAGTAAGAAGGATTGGATGAAGACAGTAGGAAAGCAGAGAGACGGAAGGGACAAATCATCTCCATACGCTTATTTGAAATCCTCACCAATGAATTACATAAGTATCTCTATCTTTACTTTATGTTTTATTCATTAATCCTCCATAACCATTTGAATTCGCCTGACTGAGATTTACAAGATGACCATAGCTTGCTTCATACCAACAATCTCCATGGGATCGACCCTTACTTGTGTAAGGTTTATTACTTGGACGACCCAGTACACTTGCTGGTTAGTTGTGCGAAGTTGTGATAAAGAGCTGAGATTGCAATTGAGCGTACCATGTTGATAGCGCCATTGATGATCACAATTTCGTGCACCAGTACTGATAAACCCTATTTTTAGGGTTTATCTTGTATTGAATTTAGAGTATTTTGATGACCTTTTGGTGGACGAAATTGTGATCCATGTTCTAACTATTTTGAGATGAAGTCTTCTATTATGGCACTGGTTGAATCCACAACTCCGTTCAACTAACCAGCAAGTGTACTGGGTCGTCCAAATAATAAACCTTACGTGAGTAAGGGTCGATCCCACAGAGATTGTTGGTATTAAGCAAGCTATGGTCACCTTGTAAATCTCAGTTAGGCAGATTAAAATTGTTTATGGGTTCGAAAATTAATAATAAAAGGAAATAATAAAAGGGATAGAACACTTATGCAGATTCATTGGTGGGAATTTCAGATAAGCATATGGAGGTACTGTAGGCCTCAAGGACGCCTGCTCTCCTACTGTTTCTACTCAATCCTTCTTACTCCTTTCCATGGCAAGCTTGTATAGGGGTTCACCATCAGCGGTGGCTACTTTCAATCCTCTCGGGAAAATGATCCTATGCGGTTGTCAATCGCACGGCTAATCGTCTGGAGGCATCACCCATGGTTGATGGCTACATCCCATCCTCGCAGTGAAAACTAATGCTCACGCACTCTGTCACAGTACGGCTAATCACTGGTTGGTTCCCGCTCCTACTGGAATAGAATCCCTTGATTCTTTTGCGTCTGTCACTAACGCCCAGCACTTGCAAGTTTGAAGCACGTCACAGTCATTCATTACCGGAATCCTACTCGGAATACCACAGACAAGGTTAGACTTTCCGGATTCCCAGGATCCTACTCGGAATACCACAGACAAGGTGAGACTTTCCGGATCCTCATAAATGCCGCCATCTATCTAGCTTATACCACGAAGATTCTGTTGGGGAATCTAAGAGATACACGTTCAAGCTCGGTTGCATGTAGAACGGAAGTGGTTGTCAATCACGCGCGTTCATAAGTGAGAATGATAATGAGGGTTATCTAACTCATCACATTCATCATGTTCTTGGGTATGAATGAATATCTTGGAATAAGAATAAGAGAGATTTGAATGAAAGAAAATAGAACTTCATTAATACTTGAGGTACAGCAGAGCTCCACACCCTTAATCTATGGTGTGCAGAAACTCCACCGTTGAAAATACATAAGTAAAAGAGGTTCAGGCATGGCCGAATGGCCAGTCCTCTCCATGATCAAGTGACCGAATATTCAAAGAGTTTAAACTGTCAAAAGATGTCTAATACAATAGATAAATGTCCTATATATACTAGACTAGCTACTAGGGTTTACATGAGTAAGTAATTGATGCATAAATCCACTTCTGGGGCCCACTTGGTGTGTGCTTGGGCTGAGCTTGATCAATCCACGAGCTGAGGCTTCTCTTGGAGTTGAACTTCGAGTTATGATGTGTTTTGGGCGTTCAACTCCGGATCATGACGTTTTTCTGGCGTTTAACTCCAGACAGCAGCATGAACTTGGAGTTCAACGCCAAGTTACGTCGTCAATTTCCGAATAAAGTATAGACTATTATATATTGCTGGAAAGCCCTGGATGTCTAATTTCCAACGCCATTGAGAGCGCGCCAATTGGAGTTCTGTAGCTCTAGAAAATCTATTTCGAGTGCAGGGAGGTCAGAATCCAACAGCATCAGCAGTCCTTTTGTCAGCCTTTTTCAGAGTTTTGCTCAAATCCCTCAATTTCAGTCAGAATTTACCTGAAATCACAGAAAAACACACAAACTCATAGTAAAGTCCAGAAATGTGAATTTAACATAAAAACTAAGGAAAACATCCCTAAAAGTAGCTCAATCTTGCTAAAAACTATCTAAAAACAATGCCAAAAAGCGTATAAATTATCCGCTCATCACAACACCAAACTTAAATTGTTGCTTGTCCCCAAGCAACTGAAAATCAAATAGGATAAAAGAAGAGAATATACTATAAATCCCAGAATATCAATGAATATTAATTATAATTAGATGAGCGGGACTTGTAGCTTTTTGCTTCTGAACAGTTTTGGCATCTCACTTTTTCCTTTGTAGTTTAGAGTGATTGGCGTCTCTAGGGAACTTAGAATTTGGGATAGTGTTATTGACTTTCCTAGTTAAGCATGTTGATTCTTGAACACAGCTAATTATGAGTCTTGGCCGTGGCCCTAAGCACTTTGTTTTCCAGTATTACCACCGGATACATAAATGCCACAGACATAACTGGGTGAACCTTTTCAGATTGTGACTTAGCTTTGCTAAAGTCCCCAGTTAGTGGTGTCCAGAGCTCTTAAGCACACTCTTTTGCTTTGGATCACGACTTTAACCACTCAGTCTCAAGCTTTTCACTTGGACCTTTATGACACAAGCACATGGTTAGGGACAGCTTGATTTAGCCGCTTAGGCCCGGATTTTTATTTCCTTGGGCCCTCCTATCCATTAATGCTCAAGCCTTGGATCCTTGCTACCCTTGCCTTTTGGTTTTAAGGGCTATTGGCTTTTTCTACTGCTCCTTCTTTTCTATATACTCTTTTTAGCTCCATTTTTTTTTCGAATGCTTCTTCTTTTTCACTGCTTTTTCTTGCTTCAAGAATCAATTTCATGATTTTTCAGATCATCAATAACATTTCTCTTTGTTCATCATTCTTTCAAGAGCCAACAATTTTAACACTCATAAACAACATATCAAAAGACATATGCACTATTCAAGCATTCATTCAGAAAACAAAAAGTATTGTCACCACATCAATATAATTAAATTAAATTCAAGGATGATTTCGAAATTCATGTACTTCTTGTTCTTTTGAATTAAAACATTTTTCATTTAAGAGAGGTGAAGGATTAATGGATTTTATTCATAGCTTTAAGGCATGGTTACATACTAATGATCATGAAATAAAGACACAAAACATAGATAAACATAATAATTAAAACCGAAAACAGAAAGAAATAAAGAACAAGGAATGAATCCACCTTTAGTGGCGTCTTCTTCTTGAAGGACCAATGATGTTCTTCAACTCTTCTATGTCCCTTCCTTGCCTTTGTTGCTCCTCCCTCATTGCTCTTTGATCTTCTCTTATTTCTTGGAGAATGATGGAGTGTTCATGATGTTCCACCCTTAGTTGTTCAACATTATGGCTCAAATCTTCTAAGGAGGTGTTGAGTTGCTCCCAATAGTTGTTGGGAGGAAAGTGCATTCCTTGAGGCATTTGTTGATGATGAACTTCCTCATGTTCTTCTTGAGGGCCGTGAGGAACTTCTCTTGTTTGCTCCATCCTTTTCTTGGTGATGGGCTTGTCTTCTTCAATGGAGACATCTCCATCTATGATGACTCCAGCTGAGTAACATAGATGGCATATAAGGTGGGGGAAGGCTAGCCGTGCCATGTGTGAAGGCTTGTCAGCTATTTTGTAGAGTTCATTGGAGATGACTTCATGAACTTCTACTTCCTCTCCAATCATGATGCTATGAATCATGATGGCCCGATCCACAGTAACTTCAGATCGGTTGCTTGTAGGGATGATGGATCTTTGAATGAACTCCAACCATCCTCTAGCTACAGGCTTGGGGTCCAGTCTTCTTAGTTGGACTGGCTTGCCTTTGGAGTCTATTCTCCATTGGGCGCCTTCCACACAAATGTCCATTAGGACTTGGTCCAACCTTTGATTAAAGTTGACCCTTCTTGTGTAGGGGCGTTCATCACCTTGCATCATGGGTAAGTGAAACGCCAACCTCACATTTTCCGGACTGAAATCTAAGTATTTCCCCCGAACCATTGTGAGATAGTTCTTTGGATTCGGGTTCATACTTTGATCATGGTTCCTAGTGATCCATGCATTAGCATAGAACTCTTGAACCATCAATATTCCAACTTGTTGCATGGGGTTGGTTATGACTTCCCAACCTCTTCTTTGGATTTCATGTCGGATTTCCGGATACTCATTCTTTTTGAGCTTGAAAGGGACCTCAGGGATCACCTTCTTCTTTGCCACAACATCATAGAAGTGGTCTTGATGGCTCTTGGAGATGAATCTTTCCATCTCCCATGACTCGGAGGTGGAAGCTTTTGCTTTCCCTTTCCCTTTTCTTGAGGAAACTCCGGCCTTAGGTGCCATTGGTAATGGAAAAAAAAAAAAAGCTTATGCTTTTACCACACCAAACTTAAAATTTGCTCGTCCTCGAGCAAGAAAGAAAAGAAGAGTAGAAGAAAAAGAAGAGAATATGGTAGAGAGGGAGAGTAGGTTCGGCTATATGGGAGAAGAAAGGGGGTTGTGTTGTGTGAAAATGAAGAAGAATGGAAGGTTATTTATAGGGAGAGGGAGGGTGGGAGTTCGGCCATTTTGGGTGGGAAGGGGTGGGAAATTGAATTTGAATTTTATGAAGGTAGGTGGGGTTATGGGGAAGAGTGGGTTGATGTGAATGGTGAATGGGGTAATTGGGAAGAGGAATTAAGGTGATTGATGAAGAATATTGGGAATTGTGACATGGGGTATTCACATCACAAAAATTAGGATTAGGAGGTGTTCCGAGGGTTACCTGAAACGCGCAGCTCGGTCGTCTTAGGGAGGCCCGAGATGGGGGGATTGATGACCCGAGCTTGGCATGCCGAGTGGTTGGTGGTGGTACCTGCAATGACACTCCGATGCTTAAGTTAGCATGGGTCCAAGCAGATATTGAGTAGAATTAGAGTGTGTGTTATACCTGGGTGCTCCAGTGTATTTATAGTAGTTGGCCGTGATCTTCCCTGGATAAGATATTCTTATCTTATCTTTATCCTTTTGGGAGTTTTATCTTTATCTTTGTGGAACCGCCTTTCCTAGGCCTTTTCGGCCTTTAGGTCTTGGGCTTCGTTCCTTTTGGGCTTCTTTAGCTTTATTGTCCGAGGTCCGACCTCAGGCATGGGCCTGGGGATGAGGTCGGACCTTCTATGAACTTTGCCGAGTTTGGGGAGCTCGGTCAGGGTATGAACAGTGCCCCTGCCCGAGTTCGTCCTTGAGAGCTCGAGCTCGAGCATAGTAGTTCTTTTCAAAATTCAAAAATGGCCGTTTCTGCATTATTGCATTTTACCGTTTCTCCTCGATTTCCGTTCGGGCTTTGTGAAGGCATTATTTATTTGCCCCTTTCCTCCTTTTCTTCGTTTATTCTGTTCCTTTCTGTTTTTTCTAAGTTTTCGCCATCTTCTTCTTCGAGCACCGCTCCTTCTTTCACTTTGTTCTTCTTCCTCAAATCTTTCTGTGCGTTTTTCCGGGGTTTCCTCTGCGCCGCCGTTCGTTCCCCTTGCTGTCGGAGCTCGCCGTTTTCTTTCTTTCTAGGTTTGTTCGTCTCTTTTCTTTTGTACATATGCTTCTGTTCTTTTGTGTGGCTCTTTGTCTGTTTTTTTCTCTATGCCTGGGTTGCCCCGAAAAGAGGCGCCGCCATTGCTCTGTTTGCTTGTATATGGGGGGGCTCTTTTCTCTGGTATTTTGTTGCTGCATTTTCTTCTTTGTAGGCAAGAATTTTATGTCTCGAAAGGTTTTTCAAGCAATGTCGACCAAGATTCCAAGTGGTCTTGGCTGGGTAGATCCTGGTCCTCTAAGAGTCCCTTCTGTTGTAGATTCTGAGTATTTAGCTAGGTTCCGTAGGGAGTGTAGCATTTGTGAGAATAGAGAGTCTGAGCGGGATTATGAGCTAGTAGCCCCGGAGTCCGAGGAGAGAGTGTGCTTCCCGCCTTTAGAAAGTTCCGAGAAGCTTTTCTTTTATGCTTACGATTGTTTTTTCTCTAAGCTGGGTGTCCGACCCTTTACTGACCTAGAATCCGAGGTGCTGTGGTCTTGTAATCTTGCCCCTACGCAACTCCATCCCAATTCTTGGGCGTTTTTAAAGCTGTTCCAACTTTTGTGTCAGTTTTTGGGCGTCTCCCCCTCTGTTTCTCTTTTTTCCTATCTGTTTGTGTTGACGAAACCGGGGTCGGGTGGAGGGAAGGTGTCTTGGGTCTCTTTTAGGGCTAACCAGGGAAAGAAGTTTTGTACTTTGTACGATGAGTCCTTTCATGATTTTAAGAACTATTATTTCAAGGTCCGGGCTGCTGGGGACGTCCGACCTTTCTTTCTAGATGAGAGTGGGGAGCCTTCTTTTCCTCTTTGTTGGCAAGAGAATGTAGTGTCGGTTAAGTATACCTTTGAGAGTCTAGATGAGGTGGAGCAGGCTTTGTGGGTGTGTTGAGCAGTTTATGGGGTCGGGCACCTCACTTGGACACGAAGAAAATGTTGGGAGATCCAAGCCTTCTCCGTTCCGAGTTAGGTAGTTCCCGACCTCTCCGAGCTTCATCCTTTTAGTATTTTGCCTGTTTTGGTGGAATTCCTGTTTGTGATAATCCCTTTCTTTTTGTTTCTGCAGAGATGTCTTCTCAGGCGGATTCCATGAAGTTTCTTCGTCGGTCGAAGAAGTCTGCGGCTGCTCGGAATATCGAGGCTGAGGCTTCTGCCCGATCTTCTCCGCAGAAGGCTACTGTGGGTGTTCAGACTCGGTCGAAGACCATTCCGACTCCTCAGTTCCGAGCTATAACTCAAGATCCTCCGACCTCTGGGTCCGGTCACCTTTCCCCGCCTTCGACCTCGGGTCCTCCCCCCAAGAAACAGAAGACCTCTCAGGAGCTTGCGGGTTTTAATGACAAGGATTTTGATGCCCTTGGTTGGATTGAACAGCATATTCTTCCTCAGACTTTTATTTCTACTGATGATGTGTCTATGGAGCATCATTTTCAGTATATGGCGCGGAGCTGTGTCCGGATGGCCAGTCTTCATGCCGCTGTTGCCCAGGAGTTCAAGAAATCCCCATTGGTGCGACCAGCTCCCGACTTGAGAAGGCTCAGTCTGATCTTGATAAGATTAGTCAACTGAAGGCTGCCAGGATTACTGAGCTGGAGATCTCTTTGGAGGAAGAGAAAACTAGGGCTACCGCGGCTGTGGCGGCGGCGAAGACATCTGAGGAGATGGCGAAGGTGGCGACGGAGAACTATACCAAGCTGTATGCCGAGCTTGTGGAGACGAAGGAGAAGTTGCAATCGGCTCGGGATGATTTTTACGAGCTGGAAGATAATGTGGCCAAGGGTATGGATGCTATGTTTGTGAATTTGAGGGATCAGATCCGGGTTCTTGCTCCCGACCTGGATCTGAGCTTATTCAGTACGGATACATTGTTGTGGAGGGAAAGATTGTTCCTGCCCCTACTGAGGATGAGGCTCCGGTGTCCGACCCCAAGGCTCCGGTGTCCGACCTCAAGGTTCCGGTTGCGGATCCGACTTCAACTTTGGCCGGGGATGGTTCTGGCGTGGAGGTTTTAAACCGGGATGACGGTGTCGTTGATGCAGTCCCAGTTTCCATTTTTCCTCCGCAGCCTTCTGTTGATGTGGAGACCGGAAAGGTCCTTGATCCTCTGTGATCTTTTGTTTTTGGCCTTTTACCCGGCCTGTGGGTTCTTTTTGCTTTTTGGATGTTTTTCGTGAACGCTTTGGACACCTTTCTGCTATTTAGCTACTTGTAGTAACTTTTTTAGCTTATTATGCGGTGTTTTGCGCTTTTGACTTTTTGTTCCGCTTTTTATGCTTTGTAGTTGTTTTTTGGATAGCAACTTTTTAGCTAGCGTTTTGCAACCTTTTTTTAGCCTTGTTCGCGTTTTTTGGCTTTTGTTTCCGCTTTTATGCTTTTAGTTGCTTTTTGGATAACAACTTTTTAGCTAGCGTTTTGAAACCTTTGTTTTAGCCTTGTTCACGTTTTGGCTTTTGTTTCCGCTTTTATGCTTTTTAGTTGCTTTTTGGATAGCAACTTTTTAGCTAGCGTTTTGCAACCTTTGTTTTAGCCTTGTTCGCGTTTTTGGCTTTTGTTTCCGCTTTTATGCTTTTTAGTTGCTTTTTGGATAACAACTTTTTAGCTAGCGTTTTGAAACCTTTGTTTTAGCCTTGTTCGCGTTTTGGCTTTTGTTTCCGCTTTTATGCTTTTTAGTTGCTTTTTGGATAACAACTTTTTAGCTTAGCGTTTTGAAACTTTTGTTTTGAGGCTTCTTCCTTGGATCCGGGCTTTTCTTCGGACCTCGGGCCTTTGAGTACCTCCTTTTGTTAGGTCCGACCTTTTCGTTGGTCGGCCCTTTAAGTTATTTTTGTAATCTCTTTTTATTTGGCTCTTTTTTTTTTTTTGAGCCTTTTCAGAGTTACTTTATAACTTCTCACATTAATTTGAACCTCGTCGCTTTTATCTTTGCCGACCTTGTATGGTCTCTTGACAAATGATTTTTTGCGTTTTGTCGAGCATAAATTAATGCGCCTTGGTGGGGTACTTTCTAGGATTTGTTTCGTCATGAGGAAGGAGAAAAGAAAATAGAAAAATTCGATTAGTATTAAAAAGAAAGAATACTTACAAAGTGTTTACCCTTGACTAGGTCGGGTGTTTTATTTTAACCGGGTGTCTCATTAAAAAACCCTTGTAGGGAAAAAGAGTACACCTCGGGTTAAATTTTTCTAGCTGTAGTACCGTCTTAGATTACAGGCGTGCCAGGCCCTGGGCAGCTCGTTGCCTTCTAGGTCGGATACTTTGTAATAGCCTGTTCCTAAGACTTCTGTTACCTTGTAGGGCCCTTTCCAATTTGCGGCTAGCTTTCCTTCTCCCGACTTTTGTGTTCCGATGTCATTTCGGATTAGAATTAGGTCGTGGATGGAGAAGCTTCGCTTTATAACTTTCTGATTGTATCTGAGGGCCGTTCGCCGTTTTAAGGCTTCTTCTCGAATCCGGGCTCTTTCTCGGACCTCGGGGAGGAGGTCGAGTTCTTCCCTTTGTGCCTGCGGGTTATCTTTTTCTTTGTAGAAGATGATTCTGGGTGACCCTTCATCTATTTCGATAGGAATCATTGCCTCCATCCCATAAGCTAGTCGGAACGGTGATTCTCCCGTTGTAGAGTGTGGGGTTGTCCGATATGCCCATAGTACCTGGGGGAGCTCCTCAGCCCACGCCCCTTTGGTCTCTTGGAGTCTTCGTTTTAACCCGGCCAAGATGACTTTATTTGCAGCCTCTGCTTGCCCATTGGCTTGTGGGTGCTCCACTGATGTGAATTGCTGTTTGATTTTTAGTTCGGCCACCAATTTCTGAAAACTTGTGTCCGTGAATTGTGTTCCATTGTCTGTTGTGATGGAGTAGGGGACTCCGAACCTTGTGACAATGTTTTTGTATAGGAATTTGCGGCTTTTCTGAGCCGTAATGGTGGCTAAGGGTTCAGCTTCGATCCACTTTGTGAAGTAGTCGACCCCTACTATGAGGTATTTGACTTGCCCCGGTCCTTGTGGGAACGGGCCGAGTAAATCGAGTCCCCATTTGCGAAGGGCCATGGCGCAGTGATGCTGATAAGGTCTTCGGGTGGTGCCTTGTGAAAATTGGCGTGTTTTTGGCAGGGGGGGCATATTTTCACAAACTCTGTTGCGTCTCTTTGCAAGGTCGGCCAGTAGAACCCGGCCCTGACTACTTTTTTGGATAGTGCCCGAGCTCCGAGATGGTTCCCGCACATGCCTTCGTGGACTTCTTCGAGGACGCCTTTTGTTTCTGAGGTCGGAACGCACCTAAGGAGGGGATTTGAGAATCCTCTTCTGTATAATATGTCGTGAATTAGTGTATAATTCTGGGCGTCCTTTGTAAGCCTTTTAGCTTCTTTTCTTTCGGCGGGGAGAGTTCCTGACCTCAGGTAGTTGAGTATGGGGGTCATCCATCCTTGCTGTTGGTTGGATATATTTAGTATTTCTTCCTCTCTTGGCACGGAGGGAGATTGTAAGGTTTCCTGGAGAAGACTTCTGTTGTTGCCTCCGGGCTTGGTGCTAGCAAGCTTTGAGAGGGCGTCTGCCCGGGCATTTTGTTCCCGAGGTATGTGCTGGATTTGTATTTCTGGGAAGTGGCGTAATTGTGCCTGTGTTTGGTCCAGGTATTTTTTCATAGTTGGGTCTTTGGCCTGGTAACTTCCATTTACTTGTGATGTGATGACCTGGGAGTCGCTGAAGATCGCGAGTCTCTGGGCTCCGACCTCTTTGGCTAGCTTTAGACCAGCTAGTAGGGCCTCGTATTCAGCTTGGTTGTTTGAAGCCTGGAACTCGAATTTTAGGGATAGTTCTATCCGCGTTCCTTGGTCGCTTTCGAGTATGACCCCGGCTCCGCTTCCCGTTTTGTTTGAGGACCCGTCGACATATAGGTTCCATGAGAGTGGGGTTCCAGGGGTCTCAGTGTATTCTGCGGTGAAGTCGGCTAGATATTGAGATTTTATGGCAGTCCGGGCTTCATAGTGGAGGTCGAACTCGGACAGTTCCACCGCCCATTGTAGTATTCGTCCTGCCAGGTCTGTTTTTTGCAGGATGTGTCTCATGGGTTGGTCTGTCCGGACTTTGATGGTGTGGGCTTGAAAGTAGGGACGGAGCCTCCGGGCTGTGAGCACTAGGGCGTAGGCGAATCTTTCTATCTTTTGATAGTTTAATTCGGCCCCTTGTAGTGCCTTGCTTACGAAGTATATGGGGTGTTGTCCTTGATCATTTTCTCGTATTAGCGCTGAAGCGACTGCCCGATGTCCGACCGAGAGGTATAGTACGAGCTCTTCCCCTTTTAAAGGTCGGGTTAGGATTGGTGGCCGCCCGAGGAATTCCTTGAATTCTTGAAAGGCTTTTTCGCACTCCGGGGTCCACGAGAAGGGTTTCCCTTTCTTTAGGAGTGAGTAGAGAGGTAGTGATTTTATCGCTGATCCTGCCAAGAATCTTGATAGGGCGGCCAGTCTTCCATTCAGTTGTTGTACTTCTTTGACACATGTCGGGCTCTTCATTGAGTATTGCTTGGCATTTGTCCGGGTTTGCTTCGATGCCCCTTTGAGTCAGCATGAAGCCTAAGAACTTTCCGGCTTCTGCGGCGAAGGTGCACTTCGTCGGGTTAAGTCTCATGTTGTGTTTTCTGAGGGTGCCGAAGACACTGGCGAGGTCGGTCAGCAAGTTTCTGTCTTCCTGTGTCTTTACCAGCATGTCGTCGACGTACACCTCCAGTTGTAGTCCGATGTGCTCTGAGAACACTTTGTTCATTAGCCTCTGGTAGGTTGCCCCTGCGTTTCAGCCCGAAGGGCATTACTACGTAGCAGTAGTTTGCCCTTGGGGTATGAACGAGGTCTTTTCTTGGTCAGGTCCGTACATCGGGATTTGGTTGTATCCTGAGTATGCGTCCATGAAGGAGAGATATCTATAGCCTGAGGCTGCATCTACTAAGGCGTCGATGTTTGGTAGTGGATATGGATCTTTGGGGCAGGCTTTGTTGAGATCCGTGTAGTCGACGCACATTCTCCATTTTCCATTGGGCTTTTTTACCAGGACCACGTTTGCGAGCCATAGGGGGTATTTTACTTCCCTAATGAACCCTGCATCTAGTAGTGCTTGTACTTGTTCCTCTATTGCTTGCATGCGTTTCGGGCCCGAGCTTTCTGCGTCTTTGTTGGACAGGTCGGGATCCCGGGTACACTGATAGCTTATGGCACATCAGGTCGGGGCTTATGCCTGGCATGTCGGAGGCTCTCCAGGCGAAGAGGTCGGAATTCTCCTTAAGAGGGTTTGAGTTCCTCTTTTAAGCCCGCTTCGAGGTTTGCCCCTAGTTTGTCGTTTTTTCAGGTGTGCTCCCAATCTGGACTTTTCGGTTTTCCTCTGGTTGTGGTCGAAGATCTTCTCGGGCTTGGACTCGTCCGAGTTCTATCGTGTTGATCTCTTTCCCTTTTAGGCTTAGGCTTTCGTTGTAGCATCGTCGTGCTAGTTTTTGGTCGCCCTTTAGGGTAGCGATTCCTTTTGTGGTGGGGAACTTCATACAGAGGTGTGGGGTCGAGACTATAGCTGCCAGTCTGTTTAAGGTTGGTCGCCCAATGAGGGCATTGTATGCTGAAGTGACGTCGACTATAAGTAGTCGATGCTTAATGTTTTAGATTGCTCGCCTTTTCCAAAGGTAGTGTGTAGCGAGAGTATCCTAAGGGATGGATTGGGGTGTCCCCTAGCCCAAATAGGTCGGTGGGATAGGCTTTTAGCTCTTTTTCTTCAAGTCCGAGTTTGTCGAAAGCCGCTTTGAACAGGATATCTGCTGAGCTTCCCTAGTCAATCAGGGTTGATGTAAGTTGGTGTTTGCTAGAATAATGGTGATTACCATTGGATCGTCGTGCCCGGGTATTATCCCTTGAGCATCTTCTCGGGTAAATGAGTAATAGGTAGCTCGGGCAGGGGACTGTCTCTCGGATGTGGTAGACTTCTTTGAGGTGCCTTTTTCGCGAGGATCTGGATGTTCCTCCGCCTGCGAAACCTCCGTTATCATGTGTACGTGTCTTTCAGGGGTTCGTGGGGTTCGTTCTGCCCGATCTTCGTTATCTCCCCTCCTTCTCTTCTTGGTTTCTTCTCCTTTCTTGCTATGTATCTGTCGAGTTTCCTTCTTGGCTAGTTTTTCTATAACATTTTTTAGGTCATGGCAGTCGTTAGTAGAATGGCCATAAAGTTTGTGGTATTCACAGTACTCGGACCGATCTCTCCCCGCTCTCTTGTGTTTTAGAGGTCGGGGTGGTGGGATCTTTCGGTGTGGCATACTTCTCTGTAGACGTCTACTAGGGAGACTCGGAGGGGGGGTTGTAGCTGTGGTACTTCCGCGGCTTGTCCGAGTTGGGTTCTTCTTTCTTTTGTTCCCGATCTCGATCTCGGAGCGGGTAGGTTGATTCTTTTCTAGAAGAGTCTCTCAGCTGGGAGGTTTCCTCCATGTTGATGTATTTTTCTGCCCGCTCCTGCACCTCGTATAGAGAGGTCGGGTATCGTTTGGATAGGGATTGGCTAAACGGTCCCTCTTTTAGGCCGTTTGCCAGTCCCATGATGGCTGCTTCAGTGGGCAAGTGTTGTATGTCCAGGCAGGCTTTGTTGAATCGCTCCATGTATTCTCAGAGAGTTTCTTGGTTACCTTGCTTGATCCCGAGTAGACTGGGGGGTGTTTTGTCTTGTCCTTTTGAATAGAGAACCTTGTTAGGAATTTTTTGGTTAGGTCCTCGAAGCTGGAGATTGATCCTGGTGGCAGGTTGTCGAACCACTTCATGGCCGACTTGGTGAGGGTGGTGGGGAAGGCTTTGCACCGAATCGCGTCGGAGGCGTCGACTAGGTACAGTCTGCTTCTGAAGTTGCTGAGGTGGTGACTTGGATCGGTGGTGCCGTCGTAGAGG